>NW_005054306.1:6601233-6616560 GCF_000277835.1 Geospiza fortis
GGTTCGAGCGGCGCGGCTCGGGGGGGTGCTCGGGGTGTTGGTTCCCTTTCCTTGGCCGGGAAGAGCAAAGCGCTTGATGGCCCCTGTGGCCCCGTCCGTGGGCGCTGCCCCTGCCGCGTTCAGCGCCGTGGCACAGCAGCCAGCCCGGCGTGGGCAAGCCGGTCCCCTGCGCTGGAAGGATGCTCTTCGGAGAAGCCTTTCAAAAGATGCAGCCCTGAGAATTGGTTTGTGTGCCGAGCGGTTTTCCTATCCGCTAGCAAGCTTGTTGCGGTCGTAAGGCATGGGATGTTTTGGGGTACTTAAAGGTGCTGTTTCCTTCGTAAATATATTGCCAGTACCTGCCTTACTCCGTTGCAGGCGAAAAAAAAGGCAAGCTTTAATTCCTTGGTGCAGCATGTTATACTGCTGCAACTTTCCTGTAGTGGATACATTGGTTCATCAGTTTTTCAGGATTTTCAATTTGCTATCAAACAATCAAGAGTATCCAAATGCTGCCTAATCCAACATGATTTTTGGCATTCTGTATCCAAAGAATATTAAGGGTGGAAAAATTGGAGCATTTTCTGTTTCCTTCCTGCACAGTGTCTACTCTGCCTAGAGTTCCACAGCATCTTACTTGGCAGTAACTTCACCACACAAACATTTGCCCAGTACAATTGCCTATTGCTTCAATCTGAAAATCTTTTCAGGTCTTCGGTTTTATGTTAAAGATTTACGTAAAGGTATATAAATTGATCTCTGGTAGCTGGGGGTGCTGGATATCTGATACTGATATGGAAGTTATATTCTTTCATACAGCCTTTACTCTGATGCTTACTCAGAGTTATTGTTCACTCGTGCTTTTATGCCCAAGAGAGGAGAGGGGAGTAAAGATTGTAGTAGCACATTAGCAATTAGGCAAAACTCGGTTGATCCTTTGAGAGTATGTACACTAATTTGGGCACAGGTTATAACAGAGATGCAGAGCACCTCTTACATGAGTATGTGGTCTGCAGCCCACAATTGTACAATGAGGTTTTTAGCCTGGGAGAGATGCAGTTCACAGCTCTTGCTATGTTGTGTTGTCTATCTTCTAGCTGCCTGATTCACACATTTTCATTCTAGTAGGTTGCTTGGTTAGTAGCATTTCTTGCATTAAGCTGTTTTAAATATAGGTTCAGACATACTGTAAAAATAGTCCATGGTCAAGAGTGCGCTGGACGTTCTTCAGGCACATTTAGTGCAGTAAAGCAGATCAGCTTTGGTAGCTTTCTGCATGCAGTCAGTGCACTGCCAGAAGTTGTTTGATTTGATTTGCGCTTTTTGAAGCAGTGAAACCTCCAGAAGAGAAAGTTTTCCAAAAATGAAACCCTTTGGTATTGTTTGATGATGTGTGGTCTCATTCAAAGAGACTCCAGGCATCACATCGTATGGAAAATAGCTGTTAATTGAAAAGTATTACCTTAATTTGTTAAAAACACTGTATCAAGAGCTTACTTTCTTTATAAGTCCTTTAAGAAGTTCAGTTTCACTGATGTGAAGTAATTGATTTAAGGACTCTCCCTGACTGTTGCTTTTTTCCTTTTAATAGTACTGTCAGAAAAGCCAACAACTTTCACAATCACTGTGACGTCTGAAGCTGGAGAAAATGATGAAAGTAAGTTGATCATGTCTTACTCAGAAACTTCTGTATGTGTTTAAATCTGATTCTATTATTCTATTCTATTCAACAGCTCCACTTGTGTATCTCCACTTAGTGTATACCTCCACTTAGATCCTTATAGGGGCCTAATACAGCAAACATTCCCTTGCAAATATAGTTCAAGGATTTGGGTGATCCTTGTTCAGTTTGCAGAAGTGTTATGCTGTCACTGTAGGACTGCTTTCTGCTGAATCTCAAAGGCTTTGTAGCATAGCTTCAAAAAGCATGGGTTGTCACCATCCTTCCAGTGGCTTACAGACATGTTGTGAGAGGATTTGTTTTCTGGCAACTGTGTGTGTGCCAGCTACGTGGGAGAGTTGAGTCTGTGTGCTGTGAATGTGCAGCCCTTAAGGAGCAGTTCCAGAGCAGAAGGCTGTGGGTCCCAAGTCCCTGTGTATTTTTTGAGTACCAACAATTGCGTGGGCATATTGTAAGCAAGACTTACTCCAAGCAAGAATGAAAGCTGCTGTTCTGGATACTATAACAGAAGGAATAAATTGGTGCTGCCTTTACTTAGTTTGAAAGGAGTAAGCCCTGCTTAGAGCAGGTGTCTGTGTTGCACAGACAGCTGTGCTGCTGAGCACTGTGAGTGTGGAAGTAAGGGAAAGCTTCTCCCTGGTGTTCTGGGAGGATGTGTAAAAGGAACTTGATTCTCTTTTGCCTTGTTTCCATGTTAGCCTGGCTCTGGGCAGCTTCAGATTGAATGCATTTTTTCTAAGGCAGTTCTCTGCTTAATAACTTCTAGTGGACATAGTGTGTTTGTCCACAGTGTGGAGCCCTGGAACCCAACACAGAGGTTGGTACTTCACCCAGGCACACAGAACCTGAGGTGTTAATATGCTGAGATTTTCTCTAGTTCTGTTATTACGACTCTTGCTGTTTTCCAGCTTTAAGTAAAATATGAGGGAGATTACTGCTCTAGTACCTGTCATACCACAGGAGGTTTTTCAGTCTTCCTAAAGACCTCTCAGACTTGAGTAGGTTTTAATAGTTGGTGCAAGTGTGAACTTTATCATCTTAATTTCTTTGAACTCTTGGGTTATGTTTAAATCTGTTCATATTGATTTAAAATCTGTATAAGAAGACTGTTCCTTACAGGCAAGAATATTTTATATTCTATAATCTTTAGGCTGTCGATGCAGTAGGAAAACATACCATTAAAGTTATAGAGTTATCACCATAAGAATATGTGTTTCTTTATCTTGTAGCTGTCCAAACAACCCTTAAATTTACCTATAGAGAAAAATACCCTGATGAAACTCCACTATATGAAATTGTCTCACAGGAGAATCTTGATGATAATGATGTCATGGACATAATAAAACTGCTAGAGCAGCAGGTAAGAAAGACAGAATATCTTGCTACAGCTTGATACCACTTCACACATGGGCTAGAATTTCTCTCTCAAATCAGTTGTTTTCAGAGGTATCTGCTACTGATCTGAAACCTGTTCCATACTATAGAGACTTACCTTGTGGTTTGAGTTTGGTGAATGACATCATTGAGGTAAGATATAGGGCTAATTCAGTGTGTGCAATAATGTAGAATAATGAAACGGAGGTGCACTAGGGTTTCTCCTCTTTTTCACTTCCAGCTTAAGGTGAATTTGTTTAACTCTGTATGTGTGTGTGTATATATATATATAATTTGTGAAAATAAGCCACCTCAGTTTTATCTGGAAATATTAAAAAATGCCACATTGATTCTTGATTCTTTTTGATAACATAACTCTTTGGGGTGGATCTCATCAACCTTTAGGATCAGTGAGAGTGCATTGTGAAGGAAAAAAGGAAGCATTTCTTTGGTTTCAGGAATTTCTGACAAGTCCTCACTGCCTTAAAATTGCCATAATATGTTATATGGCATAATATGAACCGTCTCACATCAAAGGAGCATGAAATAGTATTAAGGAGTAATCTGTTCCAGGAGAAGAAAGATTCTGAGTGACTTGTCTCTTATGATTTATGATATTCAAATTTTAGAGTTGTGTTTCTACTGTAGGTTTTGTTTTATTCATGAAAAAGCCTTTCAGAGGATATCTATAATGTGTTAATAACCCAATCACAGACATTCATCTTTGTGTTTTGCTGCATACCCATTTGGGGATAACTGACTGAATTAACTGGCCCGTTGAATTTGAATTTTACAGCAAGCTTCTGAGACTGGTGCAGAATGTGTCAGCTGTGCCCTCTGCATTTGCACGACATCCTGCTTTCTATAAACATATTTATGCATTCAGGTTCTTCTGTTTGAAGTTGCCTTCTTTTTGTTGTAGGCAGAAGAAAATTTAGGAATGGTAATGATCTTCACTCTGGTCTCAGCAGTACAGGAGAAGTTAAATGAAATAGTGGATCAAATAAAAACACGAAGAGAAGAAGAGAAGAAACAGAAAGAAAGAGAAGCAGAGGAAGAAGAGAAGGTATGTAAAATAATGTCTTCAATGAAAAAGACTTCCAGCTTCTTTAAAATGCATTGATTTGGTGCAGGAGCAGTTCTCAGTTGCTGTGGGAAAGGAACACCTATTCTAAAGATTATTTAATTGAAACATAAGAAGACTGTTTAGTGAACTTAAGTGATCTTTTATTTCCCTTTTTTCTTAAACAGTATTTTTAGAGTCTTAACTGCAAGTTCACAGTCCCTTCTAGCATTACTTCCTAAGGGATTTTTCCCAAATGAAATCACATTTGCTGTAGACAGTTTTTTGCTGGAAGAAGGGGAAGCAAGAGGGAATGGGGAGTAAAAAAGACTAGAATATGTCATGCTGCACATGGGCTCTGTGGTTTGAGGAAGGCTGTCTTCCTTGGTAGACTGAGTGGATAGGGTGAAAGCGGTGGGACCAATCTTCAGGACTGGTTTGCCCTCCTGTAGAATAGTTTCACCATTTGTGGATTGTGCTGTGATAAATCCAACTAATGAGTTTTCACTCACTTTCTGAGAAATAACTGGAGGGTGATGGGACTTGGAAGGTTCTGTATTTCTGAAAATTAGCAAAGAAATTTCTGAGAAAAAATAATCTTTTTTTTTTTTCTGTTTCAGCAATATAAAAGGATTAATGTATTTTAATGGACAATAATTCAGAGTAGATTGCACTTAAGGGTTGATAAGAAGTGCTGCCTGCTTATAAATAAACTGTATTAATGGGGAGTTGTGAACTATTGCACTCTAGGTCCAAAAGGAGTATGCAGGGTTCTTCCATGAGTTTTCATCTCAGTATAGTTCTCTGAGGAGAGACTCCCATGACAAAACCCACAAGAATGTGTTCTTTATATACTCTAAGGATTAGGAGAAATTTCTCAGAATACTTCACAGCAAGCAGTGTTTCTTGAGTGTTGTAATTTAAATAATTAAGAGAATGCTTATCTTCACTTGTAGCTTTGCAAGTTGTGTTTGCAGCCTTGTTTTCTGTTCTTCCAGCAACGTTTTCATGGCACTCCTGTTACCATTGAGAATTTCCTTAATTGGAAAGCTAAGTTTGATGCAGAGCTTCTAGAAATAAAAAGGAAAAAGATGAAAGAAGAAGAACAAGCGGGCAAAAATAAGCTAAGCGGTATGTTTTAATACTGGTTGTGAAATTTCTGCAATGCTATCAGCCTATAATGACAAGTCTAAAAGTAATCTTTACACAGATGATAGGTCTTGGCATCCTGCTCCATAGTCTGCATGGCTTAGCTTTGAACTGGTTCTTTTGTGATGCTGGATCTTCTTTTGACCTGATTACCTGAATAAACATAATCACTGGTGGTCATGCTGTATCACTGTTCTGTTTTCTCCTCACTTCTGGCTAGTTTTGATGAAACTTGACAGAGGTGGAAATTTTAATGGTATTAAGCTTCATAAAAAGCAGTACAGGACAGGGGACATGCTTGATTCCTCTCTGAAGGGTATGCATTTGGGAATCTGCAAAGATGAGATAACAGAAATCAGGCTTCTAGTTTTCCTGTTCTTTAAAGTATTGTTAGTATGTGGTGTCTGTTTTTCTCTATATAAATGTAGTTTGTGAAAGCTTCCCTTTAGAAAACCTAAACCAAGTTTATTCTTGGATGTCATTGGTGTGATTCCAGTATTACCATGGACACCAAGCAGTCTTGCTTGTGGAAGCTTGCATGAGCAATGTAGATGGAAGATAGATGGTTTATGTCAAAGAGTCTTGAGCTTTTCTTCCTGTCCCTCCCAGTCAGAAAAACTTCACTCTTCTGTGGTGTTGCCTTCACAGCTCTGTGTGTGTGTGTGTGTAGGAGCTGGTGATTTGTGTATATCCAAGTTGCTTTTTGAATGGGAGAATTTATAAAAAAAAGGTGGAGGAGTCAGCTGATGTCCTTCCCAGTTCCAACAGAGGATTTGTTGTGGAATGCAAGATGAAGACTAAAGGAATAAGGACTAACCACAGGCTGTGGAGTGTAAATTTTTGCTGCCCCCCATTATTAAACTCTTAATAACATTACAGTGACCCATTTCACTTGTTGGCATGGATGAATTAAAAAAAAACAAAACAGAATGGGGAGCTTACAGAAATGAGCAGTTAAAAACACAAAAGACTGCTAGAATTGGTTGATTTGAAAAGACTAAAATACACATGCTGACTAATTGCTGCCTTGGGTTGAGAGTTGCTTCAGAGCTGTACTTGCTTATATATTAGTTTTTATTTTATTTCTAGGTAAACAGCTGTTTGAAATGGATCACAACCTTGACACCTCTGACATCCAGTTCTTGGAGGAAGGTAAATTCCTATTTGATTCCACTACTGAAAGTCAGTGGCTTAAAAAGGTCAAAGTTCTTAAGCAAAATCTGTGTTATATTTTTGACTTTAAATCTTTTTTTAGAATCCCTTTTACATTGGAAGAACTTTCTGAGAAGTACTGCTTTGCAGAGTGAACAGAATTTTAACTTTTCTCAAAACCAAAACCTTTTCAAGATGATAAAGTGTATTTATTTGCAGCCTTGTGCTTGAGGTGATCTCACTTACGTTGCTTCTGTTTAAATGATTGGACCAGAAGCAAAAATAAAATAAAAAATCCCAACTCAGCCCTGATTTTTTTTTCTGATAGCCAGCCTTCCCTGGCTTCAAGTATAGGTCTTGAACTTTTGTCATCTTTTCTCTGAACCTCAGCACCAATAGTAAACATCTTGCAGGTCAAAATAAATGTTACTGGCTCCTGTGCAACCCAGTTCTTTTTCATGGTTTCTGCAGATGGGCCTGTTACCTTACCTAAAATACTGACCTGGTGCCAGATGAAAATTCTGTAAGCCTGGGTCAGAAAAATATTAAACTTGGAAAACCAGTTGGAGATAAAGCACATAAAAGCACATACAGTAACATACCTGTTTAATTTGCTGTACCGTTTTTAGTATCCTAGTTTAAAATACCTGAGTTTTGAGGTAAGAGAGTTCTTTAATGCAGCTGCATTATCTACTGGTATCTTTCACAAAACACAGGCAGAAGAGGGTCAAGATTCTTCTCTGCAAATAACAATTAAAAAAAGTTTATGAATGTCAGTGAGTATAAACTGGAAATGGTAGTTATGGGGGAGTTTAGTTTCTTTAACATGGAATAATTTAATCTTGTCTTCCTACAAAATACCTAAATTGAAGATTGCTTATTGATAGCACATTTGGCTGCCTCAAGGGAGGAACAGACCTCTACCTGGGCTCTCTGCCCAGATGATTTGGGATTAATATATTAATTTGTAATCCTGTTGCTACTGGTGATTAAAACTCCCATTCTAATTGCTGCTTTCATTCTGTCATAGATGCAACAGGTTATTAATTCTGTTTTAACATTACAGTAGCATGTACTACTAAGTTTCAGAGGATAATGGCATTATCTTCTATAGGTGCCTTCAAGCCCAGTGAAATAATAGAAACTTTATTTGGTGACCAGAAGATGTCACTGTTGATACATAAAAATAAAATAGCAATCTTAGAGTTTTATCTTTAGGTCAGCAGCATCTCTTTCAGAAGAAAATGTGAAAGTAGCCAAAGCTTCATCTTGCTTCTAAAATTTAAATCCGAAAGCAAATGCATGTATGTCAGTATATGGTGTGCAAGGAATTTTTATGAGCCCTGTGCATTTATCTCACTAGGATGGTAGTAATTATTCCAACTGTGAGGTCCTGAGCTCCTGCTTTGGCTGTCCTGGGGAGAAAGAACCTCTGCTTCTGGGAAATGTAAATGTTAATTTCATGCTCCCAATGAATTCTGAAGCTCTGTGTGACATTTCTCTTGACTGGTTTTGATACAAAGAAAAAAAGTTCAGCTGTAAAAAGATAAAATGTGGCATTTACTTTTCCATACCTATTTGATGTATAAAAGCCAAGTAAATTAGCAACTACCTACATTGAAGAACTAATACAAAAAATCTTGTATGTTTTGTTGTTAATGTTTTCCTTGTTGCGTGAAATTAAAGTATCTTTCTATTCCTTACAGCTGGAAACAATGTGGAGGTTGATGAATCTTTATTCCAAGAAATGGATGATTTAGAATTGGAGGATGAAGAGGATGACCCTGACTACAACCCTGTTAATTTAGATAGTGATTAGACTTATTTGAACTGATTCTGTCATCAGTATGGACATATGTAAGGAGAGAGGGGCAGGCAGGAAAGCCACAGCATCTGTGGTCTTAGTAATGTGTATTGTTTTTATTTTTTCTTAATTTTTTTTCCAGAGAAAAAAACCAACATATTTTAAATCCAGGAGAATGGTCTTCTGATGACTTTCACTATAAATAAACTTACTTTAACATTTGAAATGAAAAATTTGAGAAATATTGATCTGTCTGAAAACGCTTTTCTATTTTCTCTAATTTTTTTCCTCCCTACTTCTGTAATTGTCCTTTGAAGAGATGTGGCAACATGCAAGATGGAAAGATGTTACAGCAAGCACTAAACACACCTGCACCTGAATGCTGAGCAGCTTTTCTGCTGTCTTCCACCTGGGATAAACATGGACAGCTTTGGTGAATAAAAAGGGATCACATACTATGCAGTTATTTATTTTTTGTTCCTCCTGTGCAATTTTTTAATAATTCAAGTCAGTTCTGGTGCCCCAATTTATCAGCTGTAGATAGACAGCACTAGTCACCTTTGTTGTATAGCCTTATTAAAGTGTAGTGGAAACCATTTCCATACAATTAGAATTAATTTTTTTGCTATAGTCATGAATAATATTTTTGAAAGGGTGAGTTCAGGTCAGTAGGGGGAAAAAAATCAGAATGTGAAGCCTCTTGAAGTTTGGTTGTTTTCTTCAGAGATGGTTTGGGGTTTTCTGAATGTGTGCCTCAATGAAATTGTATGAAAAATCAAAATTCACCTTAGGAAAATGAGTTTGCTTTTGGCAACAGACTGTATTGAAACACTATGAGTGGAGTGCACATTACAGCAGCAGGGTTTACAGAGTGCTCTACAGGTTTGAATGTAACTGGTGTAGTTCTAGAAGCATTGTGTTGGCAGCCTGTGAAGGTTAGCACAGAATGCAGTAAAGCTACACATCAACTTGGGGATGTTGCCCATCCTTCAGAGTTGTTTCTGGAGCTAACAGCTGTTGGACTCCTCCCTTACCACCTCCAAAAAGCCCAAACTGCAAGATCTGCAGTGTTTAAACATGCTGTGTTTGAAACTGCAGCGCTAGAAGGATGATGGTGTCAAAAGACAGCTTTCCAAACAGAGAGACAGGCACCTCAATGATTAAACACTGTGTGCTGAATTTTAAACACTGTTAGTAGACTGCCTTAACTGTGCCAGCTTCAATCTTTGAAGAGGGTTGCACTAAAGTATCACATTGCTTAGAGGAATAATAAATTTATGAATTTTAGTATTTGAAAATTCCATAGTCAAGATGAGAAGTTTAATTATGGAATTAATTTAATGGTTATAAGATTCTCTGCTCATACCACTTGAGAACATCTGTTTAGGATGACCTCCTTGAACCTTTTTCTTCTTTTCTTCATTCAAGGTGAATGAATTTCTAGTAGATAGAAATAAGTTTTCAAGTACCCTGTAAATACTTTTATAAATTAACCATGTGCCTTTGTTCGTACTGTCGTCCCTTTGATCTTTTTAATTTTGGCTACTAAGAACTCTAGATAAGCATCTAGGTCTCAATGATGTTTTAGGTTTCAAAGCAATAAGCAGGATCTGTGCTCCAACAGAGTTACCAGATACATTAAAAAGTTGTGAGCTAATGTGATATTAAATCTTGTCATTTCCAAAGAGACAGTTGGATTGAAAGCTTCATAGTTACTACATCCAGCTTCCTGGGTAATTGCTAGGATGCTTTAAAATTCTCTTCAGCACTGAAATTATTATTTCTGGTTTGTATCAACTCAGCTGCATAAAACCCCATTTAATTCCTAAGGCTGCTTTCCATTTCTAGCTATGTATGTTTAAAACTGCTGTTTTTTCATAAAAGGAGTGAATTGGAGCTCTCTAAATTTGGACCAAATCCAAGAATCCTGTGTAGTCTGTGCAAATGTGATAATCAGAAAATTTTCCAAGTGGATCACTGATAAGTCATTTACATATGAAAGAAAGTTTCTCATGAATTATATTTCTAGAATAATGAAATTTTCTAGTCTGTTTTCACACTAACATATTTATTGGTTTTCATGCAGAGAATGTACAGCTTAAAAGATGTTAAAATTATGTAAAACAAGTTAAAATGTGAAAATGTGTTTTTGCTGTTATATTTCAAAGCAGAGGAAATAATAAGGGTTGAAGTGACAAAGAAATTGCATAAAATCTGTTCCTCCAGGTCCTTGGAAGAAGTTGTAGCAACTCAGTCTGAACTGCAGATTTGTTTAGCTTTGTTAGCAATTAACATCTGAAATAAAAAGGGAATTTGACTGAGAATAAGCTTGGCTGTGTGTGTGTTAGTTTGCTAAAGTGAACAGAGAGAAGAGATTTTTAGCTGGGAGATTTGAATTAGCTTATCTACTTTGGATTAAATGGAAAACTAGTTCATATTAACTGAATAAAACCTCATTTATAAACTTTGACAGAATTACAGTAATTTAAAATCCTAGTGCTGACAACATTTCTTGTATATTAACTGCCTCAGTCCAAAGCATGGACTGTAATGGATGGAGGCAATAGCGAGTTGCAACACTGCACCTTGACCAGAGTGAATTTAGTTTTGAACAGGCTGAGTGTTTTGAATAGTTGGTGCCAGAGCTCTGTTAAAATTCAGAGGATGGTGCCTACCACATCAAGATGCCAGGGGTATAATCTCAAGCATGCTGCAAAGCCTAGGATTTTGCATCCAAATTATGATTGCATTATTGGCATCTCTCCTTTTCCTTCCTTCCTTCCATTTGTTTGACACCTGCATCACAGACCAGGGCTAACATGGAGCTGATAGTCCCCCAGTTCCCAGGAACTCTCTTCCCTAGTCTGAGCCCCACTAGTGTCCTAAGTATTTAAACCTTTCACAGCTTAAAGGCCACTACTACACAGCTACTGAATGAATGCATTTTCATAACTATTTTTTTAAAATTTTACATGTATTTCAGAAAGATCAATGATTTATGGATTGTAATATGTGTACATGTTCACATGTTTCACTGCTTCCAAAAACAACAAGTTCTTATTGCCAGAGCACATGAAACATGAGAGAAAGCAGTAA
The DNA here is from genome assembly GCF_000277835.1 of Geospiza fortis. Classification (NCBI taxonomy): domain Eukaryota; kingdom Metazoa; phylum Chordata; class Aves; order Passeriformes; family Thraupidae; genus Geospiza; species Geospiza fortis. The sequence goes on from NW_005054306.1 coordinate 6,612,532, forward strand.
AGGCTCTTACACCTGTATTTAGGTGTCAGCATTGAAAGGGATATATCTAAACTCCAATTACAATAGGTTGATGCATGATACAGCTGGGAAAGCAAAAACAGCCTGTACTACAGGCTGCAACAAGCTCCACCAGCCCTCAGCTCCCCTCCTGGAGGGGCAGGGCTCTCACATTGAACCAGAGCAGCACGTCCTAGGTACAGTAAAGTGCCTCAAACACCCAAGACACTTGTTTCAGCAGACAGCTCCAGTCTCTTAAATGGCATTAACCCTGCACAACAGAGGCACTAGTCAAAAGGCAGTGTCCTTTTGGGATATACGTTATAAAACACAGAAAAAATAGAAATTAAAAAAAAAAGGATGAAGGGAAGATAGAATAAGCACTTTTAAAAAATATATGAATTTTATTCATTCATGGTACAAAAGGAGTATTTTATTCCTCTACCCAAAGAATTGTCTTGCACAGCACCTAAAGCACACACACTATTTTGGACACTGCTTTGTTAGACCTCTTAGCCAATGCCAACACTGATCCACCTCCTAAGCACATGTATTCAAGTGATACATCTAGAGAGGCCAGCTAATTGAAAAGAAGTTTACTGGTAAATTAATCCCTGGTGCAACAGACTGAACTGTAAAGAAATAGAGGACTGGTCACAGTGGCAGCATAAACACATTTACAGAGGTAAACCATGACAGGAACTCCAATGAAGTAGTTCCATAGTATCTTTATCCACTGCTGATTACCAACAGTACATACTTTGCTACAAGACAGTAGGTGTTGCTAATTCTAAGCAACTAAGAAAATAACCCATTTTCTAGTGAGACAAGGACCAGTATACTTCACCGTTACATTTGTATCAGGATGCCAGAGTTTTGACTGAACACAAAAACTACAGGTTTACTCCAGTGTAGTGCTTTCCCAAAACTCCCAAGCACTTATGGAGACACAGTTTAAGTCTAAAAATTGTTGGGTTAAGGTCACAGTCCAGAAGTTTAATGTTTTGCACCCAGCAAGTTCCAGAAGCAGGTTACAAAGGTATCCTTTAAGGAATCTTCTCTGATGTTAAGACCTGAGAAGCACGGCAGCGAGCCTAAAAATAGAGAGGAAAAGCAAATACTTTAATGAACAAAACTAGCACTTAAAAGAGCTTCTTCCAAATTAGCAGTTTAGTAATCTTAAAGAGTGTTAGGGGTTACGTTCCATCTTACTTAAATGGGAGCTTCCAAGACAACACTCTATACAACTGATATTTTTAAATATAAATCAGATTTTTGAAAAGAAGAAAAAAGTGGCAAACCAAAACCAAATGAACACCACCACCCTCACCAAATCCCAAACAACACCTTTTTTACACTGTGTCCTGAATTTTAAGGCTTTTTTCCAGAATGAGGAGAGGATGGTCATTTTTCACAGACACTTCTGACACGTTCAGGGCCAGAAAACACTTAATACCTCATTTCAAGATGCACGTTAAATATAGCTGAGCAAGTGATTCAGTTGCCAGTTTTTTCAGTTTAAATAAAAGTGTGTCCTGAAGCTTGAACATGCTGAACAGTGCTGATACGACACCACAGAATTGGAATACCTCAGAATCAATTTGTAAGTGTAGGAAAGAAAAAGCTTAAGAAACAAAAACCACATTTGACAATCTGCTGAAAACCTCTAAGGTCTTAAAAAAGGTAAAATGCCCCAAAGTCAAACACATGAATAGCATTCATAATAATTTCAACAGCTCAAACCTCTGAACATAATTTTGCACTGTGTTTGTAAGTAACTTACATGCTTACAGTCAGTCATTTGGGAGAAAACATTGTAAGAAAATGGAAAATTTTAAAAAATCCCAATTTACATCTGCAAACAGCTGAAAGCTTCATACAAGACCTAGAAGTTGTCAGCTGCATCAAGGTGGCATTCATTTATATGCAAAATGTTATTGGCTTTGATACCCTGGGATTATATAAGCAGAAAGCAGGAGAGAAAAAGATCAAGGAAAGTGAAAAGATGCAAAAAATTCACCATGCAACCATATATGCATAAGCATTGAAAGAAGAGATGCAAATGGTCTTAAATTTTCACAAACAGAAACTGTTTTCTGAGATATACTTACAGCTTTCTCTTCCAAAGAGAGCACCCCATCTACAGCCACTATCTGATATTGCTTTTCTTTCAGGTTACCCACAAATTTCTGAAGTAGTCTGAGACCAGATCCATCACTGTTTTGTTTCAGCAGTTTCTGCATTTGTTGGGAAGAACATCCTGGGTCAAACAGTAGCAAACATAAGCTTTTGTTCTTCTTCTCCTCTATTCCAACAACAGTACGACTGTGACCTATCATCAAAACAAGAGTTTCAGTAGTTTAGAAACATATAAATCCCATTTACTACCTTGTAACTTATGACTGATTTTCAGATCAAGGCAGGCATTACTCAGAATTTAAGAAGACAGTTATAAGAGTACACGTCAAAAAGTTGAAATCCCAATCACATTCAGCTCTTCCATCCAATAAAAATACAACCTTTAATGTTGCTCTTACGAAATAGGATAATTTCAGGAAATAAAACCAAGCCTTCAATTCAATGAAGAAGGACTAAAAAATGCTGCTCTGAACTGCTGTAAAGAGATAGAGAATGGTAAGAAACCAGCATATTGTGACACTGACCTTGATGTTGCAAGTAGATAGGTGGTTTGGAAGTACACACCACCTTTGCACCACCTTCATTATCTGCAGAATAGTAATGTAAAATCCACTCAAACAAGCGAGGGTGTGTACCCATAGGGCCAGTGGGTTTGTGAAAGTCAATGATTTGGCACCTACAAAACATTGAGAATGAAAACAACAAAATTTCAAGCAGGTTGCTTCTTTTCACCTCTGGGTCCCTGCCTCCTGCACCCAATGGTCCGTACTACTTTCTTATTTTTTAATACAGAAGTAAGGGACACATAATTACAAAGCAATGAAACATATACTATCACAAACTGGAAAATTTATTACATAAGAAACAAATGCTCTACTCTGTTCAGTCTAACAAGAACTTGTGAAACTTGCAAAAATTAATGTTACATTTTTTTGTATGTTATACACTATAGAATCCAATTAAAAGCCATAGAAAATAGCTGAAATTCAGATTCTTCTTGAAAAGAAACTTTCAGAGAAATGAAGTTTTTAATGCTTTAATTTATGCATATGTGGCATAATTCAGCATCAAGTCTCAATGATCTAAGCAGTTACTCAGTTTATGTACCTCCTATAAATAGTTACCTGTACCTGTAAGTAGTTAGACAGCTTCATGCTGCATTAAATCAATTTGTTTATATATGGTTAAATTTAGTCACTAAGGTGGCTTCGTCATCACACAGTTGGGAATTCTAACCTTTAAAGGTACAGCACTTAAATCAGCAGTTAATAATAACAACCACAACAAAAAGCAATATTTACTTTATCCTGAGACTGGTTAATAGTGAATAAATTTCACATGCTCCTATCCATGCTTTGGAACCATGTAATCTGTTGTTGAAGTGAGATGCCCCATGAGGATCAAAACCTTCTCTCCAGGCATCTTCAATCATGGACTGAATCTTTGGGATACTAGGAATTAGTGTAGTATCTGGAACAGAAAAGCTTTTGAATTGTTGTTACAGTGACTGAAATAGTCTATTAATTAAAACTATTCAGCTTCTTTTATAACAGGCAGTTGATGTTACAAAGATGCACCAAAAAAACTAAAGGTAAAACTTCAACCACATAATTTCTTGCCAGTATTCAAGTATTCACCTCTGACTCTTCCACAGAAAGTTCCAGTGGTATAACCACCATTTAATAGGTATCATTGACCTTGTAAAACTTGCTGTGTAAATGAAAAGGCAAAGCATCAGTCAACAGGTTGTCATCCAAGGTACGTGGAACAAGCAGCATTTTGTTTAATACCTCTCAGGCAGTCATTGTAGAAGCTGTTTTGCAACAGTGAGGAAAGGAGCATTTGGAAATTCCTGTAACCACAACCCCAGCCTCTGTCACCCAAAGATGAGTG
>NW_005054306.1:6616607-6621650 GCF_000277835.1 Geospiza fortis
TACTTGCACAATGCTTCAATGACTCCTAAAGAAGACAAAATATGAAGTTTATCTGTAAAATGTACAACTAAATTTACCAGAAGACTCCTTCCCCAACTTGGAACAGATACAGATTAATACAATTTATTTTAAAACTTCATTACATTTAGAGCCCAAATCACAAAATCAGTGGAAATTGCCCCTATTTAATTTCAGTGGTCTTTACTTGGATGAATTTATGTACTATGAAGTTTTCAAAACTAAATCTATTTTTTCACTGTTGCTACACAATGATTATTTTAAATTAAACAAAATTATGAACTGCAATAGTCAAAGAAACTATTACAATGATATAGAAAAAGTATGTTACCAATAAAGCATTCCTATGCCCCTGCCACCTGCAGTACAACATCATCTTAAAAACATGGCAATACTTATGCATACTATGTAAACCTTTTATTCCCCCCAGCTTATTTTTCCTGGAGAAACTAAGAGGGAAAAAAAAAAAGGAATGGCAGAAACGGCACAGAACTTGAGAATCATTGTAAATATTTTCAAATAATACTCTTACAGGATATTCCAGTGTTCTCCTTTGTTAATGTGAAAAAATATGTTTGGGAATGCTCTCTCCAATTCATACATGTAAATCCTCAAAGCCCTTTCATAGCCATGCTGTTGTGAAAAGAATTATTCCATAGTCTCCACAAATTATTTTCTAAGATTCTCTCTGAAATCTAAATCATTACCAAGAATGAAAACTTTAAATGTGTTATTTCCACACAATCTGTTTGACAGAAGAAATTTTATTTTACCTGTTAAGAACCAAGTGGATATTTTGTAAGCCAGAACCACCAGCAATAGGCTCAAAGACCATTGAATTGTGGTCTTGGAAAGACAAGGGAGCCTTTTGAAAGGGGCACAGAGACCCATCTGCCCTGTGTTTCTGCACCAACCATAAAACATTTAAGAGATGATGTATCAAGTAGATGTCTACTCCTCCCAGTCCTCTCTTGGGCTTTGTAATCAGGTGATCACTGTGCTTATCTGCAACCAGCTTACACAATGTAACAATTAACAGAAACACAAGACAAAAAGCTGCTGCAAATTTGAACAGCTACACTGGATTAGGAACCAACAAGTACTAAGCAGTAATCAAGCACAGAGTCAAGGGCAACGAGCTTGTGATAAGACATGTGCATCTTCTGATACATATAATACATCTATTTGTGCCATTAACCAGACAACTTGGTTCCAATATCCACAGGAAAAAGAAAAAAACAAAATGAGAAAAAAAAGAAGAAAGAAAAAGAGAAAAAAAAAAAAAAGAAAAACAGCCTAGCCTGTAAGTTAGAATAAAAATATACCAAGATATGATTTAATTTCCTTATTTAGGACTGTAACAATTTGGATTTATCTAGAAAATTATGCTTAGAACTAAGACACAGCAAATATTAAGCAATGAATTATATGTTTTGTTAAAGACTGGTTTGGTCACTACAATCTAAGGTCTAGAAAGTACAGTTTTAGTTGTATAATTTCAGCATCTTTACCTGATGTCTTGGTTCTCCCATCATCTATACCAGAAGCCAAACTTTCCATCATGTCAGCTTTTCTCTTATGATATTCAAAGGGCTGCATCCTTCCTCTATCAACTTCTCTTTCCATATTCTTTAGAAATTGCTGCTTGAAGCCACCAGAATTATCCAAGCCATACTGTCTCTGTTAGGGATGGAATGTACATGATTTCAATCACATTTTTAAAATTCACCTTTTGTCCATACAGTTTCTCAAAATCACTATCAGTAACTTTGAAAAAAGGTAAGACATAAAAACTTCAGAATTACAATTATTTTAGAGCTGAAGACGAAGCTTCAATCCTGAACATGAATATGGGACTAGGAAAGCCACACCTGGAAGAGCAGACACATCCCTCTGCTCTCTCTTGGCAGAGCCATCGGCACAGAGGCAGTCTGGCAAGGAGGCAATGTGAGTGGGAAATGAGTTACCAGGGCTGTGAGATGGGCGACAGAGGGAAGCAGGACCTGGAGCAGGTGATGGTATTCCAGTAAAGGACATCCAGGATGTTCAGAGCCTTTGGCACTCTGGCAAGGAATATGCACCAGGCTGCACTGCAAGGCAGAGCACAAGAGCTGGCTGGAGCACTGGCAGCAGCTGCTGGGAGAGCAGAACAGCAAGCACAGGGAGCAGCCAGCCCCATCCTGAGCCAGCACCACTCAAAGCTGTAAAGCCAAGTAGCTCAAGGCTGTCATGTCCAGCACTCTGCCAGGATCAGCACTGCCAAGAGACTGAATTTGCTTCCAACCCATCCCGTACCATTACCTCAACACAGACTGTGTGGCTTGCAGTCTGACCTGGCAAGACCATTCCAGGACATTACAATTCCAAGATACTCAGCTTCTAAAGGCCCAACTGGTTTTAAATTTACCATTCAGAAACAAGAGTGTACCTGCAGCTTTTTAAATTCTTCTCTCTCTCGCTTCTCTTCTTCTGATCTCTGCCGTTCATCCTCTTCAGTTTGGAGTTGCTGAGCCAGTTCTAGATCTCTCATGTTTCCACCTATCCCAGGACAACATTTCAAAGTGAGGGGACTTGGTCAGGAGGGCAGTAATGCTTTGAGGGATCATTTGTTTAATTTTTAGAGATTCCTTTCTAAGCAGACATACGTAAACACAATTGGGCATTAATTTTAGGAGATGCACCCCACGTTATTTTGAGTTATTAGCAATGAATGCTGAACAGGACTGATGGCATTCAGTCTACCAAGACTCAGACTCTGGACTTGGACAAAGTTCATGCAGTTACTCGAGCAATTACTTGGCAAATAATGCACATACCTGTAGCACTGAGAAGACAGTTTTTGTTTACTGTGTTTCACTTCACTATTAGCAAGAAGTCTCAGTTCCTTTAATACCACTTATTAGCATCTAGGACCATTGCTAGCAGTCTCACAAGGAAGTGACAAAACTGTACAATTGGAGAACTGAATAGGGAATCCCTAAGATTCTCTTAGCCATGTTATAAAATAAAATTAATTTAGATTTTTTACTTTAATGCTATGATTAATGAATCAGCAAAGTATTTGCAGAAATAAATTGAGAAAAAAATGAAGTTTTCATAAGCTATAAATTCTCAACTCATCACAGTGGAATGTGCCACTGTAAACTCCATTTATGTAAACCTTCTACAGAGCTAGAAAAACAAATATATATTACTGTTGTCTTTTAAACATTTTTTGCTCCAAGTTTTTCCTTTGGCTAGCATACATGCAATCATGCACAGACAAAGATTTCCTTATTAGCCTGGTAATAAAGTAGAGCACTTGGGCAAGTGATAGGACCTTAGCTATGTTAACTTCACTATACATACGTCCAAATTCCCTTTAAATACAGAAATATATTTTTTAAATTTCATGTGAGATCCTACACTCTTCTTCACAACATGCAAATACCTGCAAATGCTTTCAAGTATTATCAAGCCTGTGCCCTTTCATGTACCTTCTGAAAAGTTCTGTTCCTCTAAGTGTAAATCCACATGCTCTTCAAGAATCTGAATGTTTGTACAGGTAAGACTACACATAGGACATTCATAGAGCTGTTCGCCATTTCCTGTGTCTGAAAAAGAAATTCAGTTTCTTGATTAATGCAATTCCTGTGGTTCTTCGCTAGAATCATCCCCTAACTGATATACAATCTAAAACAAATACACAGTAATGAAGTTTGTGTTGCCACTGAAATTCCTCAGTGAAAGGAAGCAAATTCTTAACAACTGTTACTTTCCTCAGCAGTTAAGAATTTGTATCTAAATACATGAAAAATTTAAGGCATATTTTCCTTCTTTTGATTAAGTTTTTCCCCATTTAACTTACAGATTACAATTTGCTATGACCACATTTGTATCAAGAAATGCTTAGTCTGAAATATCAAACCATTAATAAGAAGATGTGTTCTGCTAACAGAAAAATTTAACATTCACGTAATAACACAGCAGTTGTTGGCCTGAAAGAATAAAAAGTGCTGTCATTCTTATTTTGTTGGTCTTCCCACATCTCCTCAAATAAATGTTCTTTCTGCAGTTTTAGGATTATTATTGAGGGTACCATGTAGTATAGGTAAAATTCAAAAGGATTTCTGGAGATTATACAGTCCCTGGTAGAATGGTCACATTAAATAGGTTAAGTTACACACAGCTTTTCCCAGTCATTTTTTGAATAATTCCAAGCATAGACTCTTCACAAACTTCCCAGAGGAACATATTCTGGTGTTTAACCACTTTCACAGTAAAAAGAAGCGCTCTTGTATTTAAATAGCATTCCTCATATTTTGACTTGGGCCCACTGCCTGTTGTTCTGTCACTGGGAACCACAGACAAGTGTCTGACTCCATCTTTACTGCTCTCCTTGAGTCCCTAGGATTTTTCTGCACCTTCCTCTGTTCATAAAGCATAAGAACTGATATCCTGTGTTAGCAGTTTCTGGAAGGCATTTGCCCCAACTAAATGTTTATGACTGGTTGGAGGAAAACTTGGTGGTATAATCATCTAAATTCACCAGAAGCATTTAACGTAACCCTGAAAAATACAGTTTCCTGAAACCTGTTAAATACATAAAAAACCAAAACACCTTAATATAACTATTTTTAAAGCAGAAACTGGCATGCAGGCAAGTAAATTATTCAAACTCTTGCATTATTTGCACACATGTAAATAAAATGTTCTGTACTGGCACATTTTGCATTCTAACCACCATTTATCTAGTCAGTATATGTAGCCTGTTACATCACAAATGTTAGTCTTCTAAGGGTATTACCCACCAGCAGACATGCCACCTTAAAGTTTCTGAAATAACTACCAGCATTCGGCCAATCAGTCAAAATAAAACTCTGATCACGCCCAGAATAAACGAATCAAATTAGTCCATTAAACTACACTACCTAAACACATAACTACTTCCTTTGTTGCAACTTCATCGCCCGGCCGGTTTCCCGTTGCCAGCCCCGATCCCCGCGGAGGGACCCGTCCCTGCCCAGCGCCGCTCACCCGTGCCGG
>NW_005054306.1:6622334-6646411 GCF_000277835.1 Geospiza fortis
TCTGCCGTCCTCCCCCTTCCCTGCCTTGCTGCTGGCGGAGGGGGCCTTCCTCCCCTTCTGCTGGGGACGTGATGAAGAGTGTCGCTCCTCGCTGTGTGCAGCCGAGCTGGCTGGGTGGGTGGGTGAGTGTCCGGCCTGTCGGGCTGACAGGTCAGTCGGTCCTGGCGGTCTCGGGCTGGGCCGGTGCGAAGCCTGTGGGCAGCGTCCAGCCGGAGAGGGGGCGGAGGGACAGCGAACCGCCGTGTTTAGTGAGCCTTCGGTAGACAAGGAGGGGGAAAAAAAAAAAAGTAGTATGATAGGTGTTAGACTATGCACAACAAGTGGGTGCAGTGCAGGATGTGGTGGGTGGAGGGATTTAATGTTAAAGCGGGTGTAGTTTTGTAGCACAGAAGTGCAGGCTTGCTTGGATCTAGATGCAGACGGTGTGAAGCTAGGGACTGCCAGTCTTCTTGTCCTTATGATGTCTATATTCAAAGCCTTGTGGTGGGATGGAAGCTATACATTTCTTAGTTTTTCTTTTCAAACCAGTTTCGATGGGACCTTCCTTCCAGTTGGCCCTTTAACTTTTCAGAGAGGTGATGACTGGGTTACTTTGAACGTGCATTTCTCTTGTTCAGTCCATTTCTCGGCCTGACAGTTTCACTGGCACAACTAAACTAGCAAGGCATGAATGATTAAGCAAGGGATGGTGTTCTAGGACTAGATAATCCAGTGGCATTGTTGGGAAAATAAAGTTACATGACTGTTGCTAGAAATTTGCCTTAGACAGTGGCACACTTAGCCTTGTTGTGCAGAGATGTCGGTAGTTTACTTAGGCTCTTGTGAAGCAGATACTTGGGTGAAACAGGCTGCCAAGTCCTTGCAGTGGTGCCTTGATGTCAGCCTAAGTTCTGCAGTCTGTTTTCCTCTCATGGCTTGTGTCATGGTCCTTGGTACTGCTGATAAGAAAAAAACAAACAAAACCCCAAAACAAATTGTCTCAGCATGGAAATTGCCAGAGAATTGTGCATAGCTCAGGAGCTGTAGTTTACATGTTTTCTCCTTGTAGAATTCCAGAGGAGTGATAGTTTGTGTAGAGTCTTGTTTTTATGAGTTGTTTCTCAGATGAAGGCTTCACTGCTAGCTTTATAAAAAGGCACCGTGCTATTAACAACCTTTTCCACTCCGTTTGATCGTGCTGGTGACAGAATCGTGAACTATCACTTTTATCTTTCCACAGCTGATATGCCTGAAATGACAGTCAGATTCTAATCTACTAGATCCATTAAAAGAACTGGTAATTGGAGTGAGACAATAATTTTTTTAGTTTAAATGAAAAAGAGTATGCTTGTCTGTGTACTACTGACCTTTAAATTACTTTCCTGCACACAGTTTAGAAGGAAAAGCATAGCCCTTAGTTTCTGTTATGTCTGTGAGATAGTGAAAGTAAAGAAACAATGCCATAAAGTATTAAATGAAGCAGTAATTACTGCAGATTTTCTACTTCGGTTTGTGTTTATTTGTAGTACATTCAGTGTCATCTTTATGAGAGGAGGAAGGAAATTTTTTTGCTTGCTTGCTGACAGAATCAAAATTTAGCAGCATAATGTCTTTTTAGCAGCTTTTTGGTGTTCAATTGGCTTGTAAGATGCCAGTTTATTTTTACATTAGCCTGTGCCCTTTAATGCTGTATCTGATTATTGAGATGAACTGTAGTTTAATCTGCAGTTTGCAAATGCCTATCTAGGCATAAGTTTTCTGTGATTTCTGCATTAAAGATTTTTGTTGATGAACTCGATATTGCAAACAGATGCAGGAATATATAGCGGCTGCTGTAGATATTTTCATTGTCCAAGAGATGGCAGGTGTGACCTTTTGGAGTAACTTTGTATTTTTTCAACAGACAACATGGCAAGCCCAGGTAAAGATAACTTCAGAATGAAAAGCTACAAGAATAATGCACTTAATCCCCAAGAAATGCGCAGGAGAAGAGAGGAGGAAGGAATCCAGCTTCGGAAACAGAAAAGAGAAGAGCAGGTAAGCATCTTGGGGAGCTGTTCACTGTTCAGTGCCTGTGGAGCTATATTCAGGGGTCTGAAAGGACTTGAGCAGACTCATCCTCTGGAGTGGAATCCAGGAGTGCCAGGTTGAATGTCTGTTTTGTTTGCATTTGTGGAAAGCACCAGGCACCTCTCAGCAGAATAATAAAAAGATGAATAGAAGCCCTTTTAAGTTACTAGGGCACACAGAGGAGAGAGCTGTGACTTTTAACATCAGTCCATAGTCTAGGTTTATGCATGTGAGACTAGACTGAAACAACAGTCATATTTCCAGTAAGAATTTGAAACCTTGCATTCTCTGCTAGAGCTGGGGTCAAATTTGGTGTGTGAAGGGAGAGGATTATTTTCATCTTTGATACCATGCTTCAAATTGCCTAAGAGGTCTTCTACACCAACTTAATAAAGTGGCTACCAGTTAGTGTCTCTGAACTATTATACAAACATTTGTTCTCATTGAATTTTTAGTGATCAGAGTACATGGAACATTGTATTGTTTAATAGTTTGTCATAGTTCCTCCTCACAGAATGTTTTGTAGTTTCTTGCCAGGAAGGTAAGGAAGGTAGTTTGTTTTTCTGTTTGGTCTAAAGTGGATGGCTGTCTCCCACAACCTGGAGAGTGTCCCAGGCTCTGATCTGCAGTCTGCTATGAGGTGGAATGTTTGCTCTTCTACTGGGAAAGTGGTGCATGGAAAAATAATTTCAATTATTTGGGCCAGAAGGGTAAGAGTCAGAAGTGGTGTGGTACTGGAGCACTTATCTCTGAATGGGTAACGCATTGCAGTTCCTGCCGAAAGTTTTGTTTACATATTTTGTAGTAAATGCTCCCTAGATAAATTATGAAAAGATGAAAATAATGGGTGTTTCCCCTCCCATGCTGATTGTTGTAACCACGAGACTACTGTTATGGTCTGCTTGATCTTAGTTTGTTGGACTGGTATTGTTCAGCTCTTCCTGACCTGAGAATGAGTTTATGCAGGGAGATGAGACTGCTTGTGCTTCAGAAGAAATTGTGACTGGTAGAAAGACCAAGCAAGTTTATACTTTTCAACCAAGAACTTCTGTGTCCTTGTTGAGCATTGAGAAAGAATGGCTGGTCTTCCAAAAGTGGAATATTGTTTCTTGTTCTTTTGTGGGTTTAAATGGAATTAAGCCGAATTTGCACTTAGTATTCTGTAGTTGCATTGTGTCCAGAATCACACCCAACCCATAAGTGCATCAAACAGGGGAGAGAATACTTAGTTTAGGTTCCTGTTGAAATAGAGCTGGATATAAACATGGAGTTGTTCTGCAGTATTGGACATGTAGAACAGCAGAAACCTAGGTCTGTAGACACCTAGAGGGACGAAATGTCAGGATTTGTAGGTGGTTTCATTATTATGCTTACAGGTAAAATCTTAGTCAATGGGCTGAGAGCCTATAATTTCTTTCTAAAGGTAGAAATATAAATATTCTTAAATTTGTTGGTTACACTTGTTGTAAGTGTAGTACTGGAATAAAGATAAAAATTTAGGTTTGGTTTCTAGAAGAGAGCAGGTCAATGTGAATGTTTGGCTTATATGCCAGCAAATGAAGAGGCACTCATTGCATATATTTTATTAAATACTATAGTGCTGGTATGTATTCTGAGCATAGGCAGTGTGTGCAGCTAATTATAAAGCAATTTTTGGACATAGCGAATGTTTAATGTTGCATGGTTTAGAAGTTCACCTTGAAGCTACACTATTTTTTTCTCTTCCATGTGAAAATTATGTTTCTAGTTTAATCTTTCCTCAGCTGGGCATAAAGTACAGGTGCTGCTTAGTAGTCTTCTGTAGAAGGGAGGAATGCAGTGTGCTGAAACACAAACATTGCCTCTGTGTTGGTGATTTTAGCCTATAAACTAAGAAAGGGGAAAGTAGCTTGTAGAATACTATTTCTTGTTTAAAATGCATGGTAATTATAAGGGATAAAAGACTAAAAGCAAAAAGATCTGTATCTTCTTTTTCTTGTGGAAAAAATTATGGATCTTTATAACTAGTAAGAATCTATTCTGAATGTCTATTTGAAGCGTTGCTGTGCAATTTCTCAAAATACAGATATGATAATTTTTCTCCTTTATGTTATCTAAACTTTTGTATAAAATTTCCCTTGCGTGGGTGAATAGGTAAAATTATTTGACTGGTATTGGTGAAAGCATTTCTTCAAGTGTGTGTCATCTGTACCCACACTTTGGTTACTCCTAACATCTCCCAAAATGTCCCCTTTGTTCAGCTGTTTAAACGCAGAAACGTGTCTCTCCCGGGAAACGAAGAATCCATGGTGGAAAGCCCAATTCAGGATCCCGATGTCAGCTCTACTGTTCCAATTCCAGAGGTAAATACTTCAGAGTGTGTTTAGAATGTTATCTATTAATGTGCATAGTACTACACTATAAGAAATCTTCCTTGCATTTTTAGGAAGAAGTTATTACTGTAGATATGGTACAGATGATTTTTTCAGATGATCCTGATCAGCAACTCACAGCAACTCAGAAATTCAGAAAATTGCTCTCTAAAGGTAGGTAAACATTGCCTGTTTTTTCTAGTTGCTTCCTTCTGTGTTATTATGAATTATACTTAGAGTCAGTTAACATTTACTTACGTTTTATTTTGAAATACATCTTGCAGAAATTTGTAGTTCTGTTTATAAACTGTGCCGAATCTCTTCTGACCTAATGGCTAAATACAGAAATCTTCATTAGTTCAATGTTAAGTCTTTTGAAGTAAAAAACAAGGATGTTTTTGATTGAGGTGTCCAGGACAGTAACTAACTGCGCACTAACATACTTAGAATAGTTGTTGCAGTGATTCAGCTTCTCGCTCCCATTCTTTCCTCAAGGGGAAGAAAAATTGCATGGCTGGCAAAGAAGAGTTGTAACTTGTTTTTGTTGGGGCTGTAAAACATGCAATCTTAAGGTGATGCTGGTATGTTTACAGCATGATAGGTAAGGGTATGCTTGGTCTTTTAAAATAGCATCCAGTAACCATAATTGCTCTGCCACCAACCTGAGCTGTTGGTGGAAGAAACAGTGTTTTGTGATGTTACTAACATGCAAATGGTAATAGTATGTGTTACTGTTATTATATGTAGCAGGGTGTTTACTACATTGTACCACTTCATAGAGAAGATCCTGCAAGTGAAAAGTTCGTAACTCCTTTTGGAAAGAAAAGGATTGAATGAAATTATAAGATCTACAAATCATATTCATGGTTTTTGTCATATTGAAAAAGGAATTTATTTGGTCTTTTAACACAAATATGTTTGTTTTTATTCCCTAGAGCCTAATCCACCTATAGATGAAGTCATTCAAAAACCGGGAGTAGTACAGAGATTTGTGAAATTTCTAGAGAGGAGTGAAAATTACACTCTACAAGTGAGTTCAGCTTGTACTGATTGGGGGTTTCAAATGGGATTAGAAACCATCCAAAAGAGCTTTGGAAGGCACATGTTGTTTTGTTTGATGGGGGTTTTGAGTAACCAAATATAATTATTTTTCACCACTGAATGAACATATTCATACTGAATATGTTTTCATTACTGCTGCTAAAAATGTGACTTGACTTTGTGAATTCCATAGTAGTCTTTAGGGTCATGTATTCAGCTGGACAAAAACTTGGGTGTTGAAAGCAAAAGGTGTTCAAGAGGATTTACAGAGTGGTATATCGAGATTATCAGCAACGATGTGTGAGCCGAATCTGTCTTACTAAGTGTTGAAATACAGGAAACTGACAGCCTTGTTTGAAATCCTTTTAGAAAATCTTTGAGAAAATATCTAATTAATGGTAGGAGTAAATAATTCTGTCTACTCCTCTGTGGGAATAGCACTTAGGCCTTGTGGACATTTGTTCTAGAAGAATTAACTTAATATTGAGTAAACAAAAGGTATCTGTACTGGTTAATAGTGACTCAAAATTTTTCTTAATTCTGTAAGCCAAAACCTAAAAATAATGTAGTTACTGGAAGTTCTTACTAAATAGAGATTTTGTCAATGCCAGTTTTTTTATTGTGTAGAGTACTATAACTGCATGTCAGTGGAAAGGAAAAAAACTTGGAAAATGAATCTCTGAAACTCCTATGTCAAACTTCATGTCATGATATTAAGTTTTATTGCTGAGTGGTTTAACATGGCTATGTTTGTGTTCGTCAACAGTTTGAAGCAGCTTGGGCTTTGACAAACATAGCGTCTGGAACTTTCTTACACACCAAAGTTGTAATTGAAACTGGAGCTGTTCCCATTTTTATTAAGTTGCTTAGTTCAGAACATGAAGATGTACAGGAGCAGGTAACTGTCTTCTTGAGGGGTTTTATAACTACTTAAAATTCAGTTATGAGTGTCTCTTTTGGGGTGTGTGGGGTTACAAAGGCTTTGACCCCCATTTGCCTACAAGCTAGTTGATCTGCCTGCAGGAAGATAAAAATTTACTGTCACAATTTTTTACCATTGTGGATTTTTTTCTATTCTGTAATATTTGCTGTAAAACGTATAGAATATCTGTAAAAGTTGATTTGCAAGTGTGTATAAATTCACTTGGATGCTTTCCTTTTTAAGGCAGTATGGGCTCTTGGGAACATTGCTGGTGATAATGCAGAATGCAGAGACTTTGTTTTGAACTGTGGAATATTGCCACCTCTCTTAGAGTAAGTATTGTAAACTAATACTATAATATATTGTATGTGTATAGATAAATAAAAACTTCAGCTTAGAATTTACTTGAAAAGAATGTAAGTTTTTTGTCTAAATTGAGAATCATAACAATATAATAAGCAATTTAATGTTTTGGTTTACATGAGCTTCATGCAT
The DNA here is from genome assembly GCF_000277835.1 of Geospiza fortis. Taxonomy (NCBI): domain Eukaryota; kingdom Metazoa; phylum Chordata; class Aves; order Passeriformes; family Thraupidae; genus Geospiza; species Geospiza fortis. The sequence goes on from NW_005054306.1 coordinate 6,629,193, forward strand.
ATCTTTAATTAATTAGTTCACGACTGGAAGTTTTTCTATGTTTGCAAAAGGAGGGAAGTGTTACTTCACAGGTATGAAGTTTCTGTATTGTGCCAACTCTGTGTTGTCAGATTTCTGAATGTATGGGGTGCAAGACATAATTTGATTCCCTCTTGTACGTTTCCATCTGCCTAGGCAATGGGCTGTTTTCTCCATTTTTATTCAGTATCTCCAAGCTCTAGTCTTCCTATTTATCTATTTGCTTGCTGAGATGAGCTGACAGAGTAGTTCTTACATGAGCTGTGTTCCACAAGAAGATTTATCTTCACTAGGAATATCATTCCAGCATTTACTATGTGCTTACCATTGTATTTTTATCACAGGGAAAAATTTGCACAAGACAAACGTTACTCAGTTTATTACCACTTAAAGTAATAAAATGAAACCTTTGTAAAATAGCTTAAAATAGTAGGGGAGAACATGATTATCTTCACCAAGGGCTTAAAGAATTAACATTTTAGACATTTTGTTATGTACCTGATTTTTCAGGTGTTGAATCTTTCATGTTCTATTTGGCAAAAGCAGAAGTAATGTGTTAATTTTTTTACAAGAACTTCCAGGTTTCGACTTTTTATGGAAGTTTTTTATTATTATTAATTGCATTTTCTGAATGAAAACATCGAAGTTCATTCCATGCAGGGTTGCATCTCCTAGCCCCTCCTAAAGACCCTCAGAAAGGTTTAGTTGAATGATTTTTCATATAAGCAGTTGCTTGCTTTATATGCATGTACTTGATTTGGGAATGAGACCTCCCAAAATTATGCAAAATAATCTCAGATTCAGTTGATTTTAATGAAATAGTTGCAGCATGTAAGATATGAAGATAAATAAATTTAAACTAGTGATCAATAATAGAATTTCTCTTCCTTATGTGATGGTCCTTTGTTAACAATAGCCAGAAAATTAACTAAATTTTAATAAAAAATTACTTTTTTCTTATTGTTGTCTCTCACAGATTGTTAACAAATTCAAATCGTCTTACAACAACTAGAAATGCAGTCTGGGCACTCTCAAATCTTTGTAGAGGAAAGAACCCACCTCCAGACTTCAGTAAGGTATAATAAAGTAGAAATCAGAAAGCTAAAGAATATCTATGTTTTTAATGTCATCACACAGTCTTGCCCATCTGTTGTATCTGTGAAAAATCATCTACTTTGGCACTGATCAGCAATAAAATCATATCACTTAAAAACTTGAGGCTATAATCTGGTGCAAATAGTCATACACTGGTGTGAAGTGATGGACAGATTATACATTCAGCACTAAACCATGTGGGACTGTATTTTCTCCAGAACTGTTGTAGAGAATGTGAGTTATAGTTGAAGCTTCCTCAATTTTTTTTTTGTTCTATGATTGTGAGTGCATGCTGCATGAATAAAATTTTGAGTTTCCTGCTGTCAGATGCAGTTAAATCAGACTATGATGTCAGAGAGAGCCTACATGCTCTCCCTTTTTTTTTCTTCTCTCTAGTATGTGGCTGTAAAGACTATAGAGACTAGTAGGAGTTTTAGCTTCTTTTCATTATGAAATTAATTTTTGATAAGGCTAATGACTTTTAAAAAGATTAACACTGGATATTCTGGTAGAAGAGACTGAGTTTAAACTATCGTTAAAATTAATCTGAAGAGAGTTTTACCTCATGAGTTAGTAATTACTAACTAGTAGTTATTGCTGCTTAATTATTCTTCAAGAAATATTAAAAAAAAAGGGGGGGATTTCTGATATCTGTTAATTGATCATCTCACAATGATTCTACCTAACCTATATCCTTTACTAGTGTTTTGTTCTGGTAGTGAAAAAACAAGATTTTTTGCTGTTTGAATACAAAACCTCACAGGAGAAGGATGCCGTGTAGGCAGCTGCTAATAAGACTAAGTCCTCTGCTTTTTGCCCTTTGCAATAGCAGCAGTTGGACACATAATAGAGACTGAATTTGCATAACCCATGTAAGGTAAAGAATCAAGTTCTACGAAGAATATGAAAGTCCCAGGCTGTACAGCAGACACCTGTCAGGTTCCAAATGGTGCTAAGATGGTCTAGTTCATTTGGCTCTGTGCAGAAGTTACAGAGATGAAGGCCAGAGGGTACAGTGGCAGTGAGAACTGAAATGAGACATTGTTTCTTTCACTGGTTCAGTGAATGTTGGGTGCTGCGTGAGTTACTCTAGGTTGGTTATTACAAATAACTGCCAGTATTCCTGCAAAGCCAGCAAAACAAAAAAAAATAAACCCCAAACTTTTGTTACTTAGAGATTTTGCTCCCTGAATGATTAAAAAAGCATCAGCAATTCCTGTAAAAGCAGATGGTTTTTTACTTAAGCTGAACAATTATATACTTAATGCAGTATCTCTCAATCAATAGGTTGTGAATCAGAATTTATCCAGTTTGCTGGTTTGAATTGGATATCTGGTTTAATCAGGAAGTGTTCCACCTGGGTCCTCATTCATTAATGACCTTATGTACCTGAGCAGTAAATAGTTTTGCACATTTATGCCTTTGCAGAGTGTTCTCTGAAACTTGAAAAGTATGGAACACCTAATTTCATGCAATATTTTTCTTTAACCTAGGTTGCTCCTTGCTTAAATGTTTTATCAAGACTGTTGTTTAGCAGTGACCCGGATGTATTAGCAGATGCTTGCTGGGCCCTCTCTTACCTTTCAGATGGTCCCAATGATAAAATTCAGGCTGTTATTGATTCTGGAGTCTGTCGAAGATTGGTAGAGCTGCTTATGTAAGTCTTCTTCTCACCAAATAAATATCTTATAGTACTGTTAATGTTAAAATTAAGCTATGTTTTCTCACCTGATGTCTTAATTTACTTTTATGAAAAGTGATGAACATGAATTCAGTCTGAAGTCTTTTAAGCTGCTTGCTAGCTTGCTCAGCTCCTGCAATTATTCCTGACATTGACAGTGAAAAAAGTTTTCTCCCAAGTATTTCCTTAAATTCCTTAAAATTTAATGTAGGAATTTATATACATGAAGAAGTAGGAGGGCAAAGACTGGCGACCAATGTTGAATTGCAAATTAATTTTTTTTAATTTCACTGTTGTACTTTCCTTTCTAGGACATATAATTGCTTTACAGACAGTTCTTAGACTCAATGAAGTCCAGAGGCTGGTTAGAGCCATTTTTAAACTGTTCCAGTTTGTTTGGGTTGGTTCATTATTTTCCTGGAAAGGGAGACTAAATCCCTGTGTTCACGTGGGACTGCAGAGTAGATCTGGGATAGTAGTTCCCAGCACAGATAGCTCAGCACACTTCCCCATGAAAAGCTCGTTTCAATAGCTATCAGGACAGGGAAGAGTGCTTTCTCTTCCATAGAAGCTCTAGGACAACTGTAATTTCCTTCCCACACACATCAGGCAGCTGAATATGGACTTCATGTGCTGGCTTCTAGGATTGACTCACAAAAGGGGTAATTTTGCTTACAAAACATACTAAACTTTAGTATACACCTCATAACAGCCCCTCTGTTTCTGTGGCTATTGAATGACACATGTTCCAGTATCGTATTTAATAATACTTGAGCTGGGTGAAATGGATCTGCTGAGCAGATTGCTCTGAGTTGTGTTGTTCCATAGAGGTGCTCAGTCTTTGAATCAGCAATTCAGTTGTGGGGTTGTAGTAGTCAAATTTGGCTAAACAGGGAAAGTGCAATTAGTGTTTTTGATAACTAAATACTTAGCATCTGAAGTAAACCCTTGTTTGCTGAAAATGCAAAATTATTGTTTTAACACTTGGTAATATCAAGCAATATAATATTTCTCTCCAGGCATAATGATTACAAGGTGGTATCCCCTGCATTAAGAGCTGTTGGAAATATTGTTACTGGGGATGATATCCAAACACAGGTAAGACTAGTTGATTTGAGAAAAATTATTTGGCAAGACAGAATTTTGTGAAAACTTTAACAAAATACATGTCCAGTACAGGTATCTGCATATGTCACTGAAAGAGGCTTTCTAGAAACCTGTATTGTTGAATTGACAGTTTAGGCTCCTATTTTAACCATCAAGTTAGTGCAAGAATGAACATTTTTTTACAGCATTGTATGTAGTGGATTGCTTTGTTTCTGTATGGTACTTTGACTGTTGCTTTTTTTGGTTTTTAGATTTTTTTCCCTTCCTTTCAGGGGGCTCAGTTACTTATTATGGTTCCCCTTCTTCAAATCTTAAAGGCAGTCAAGGTTTTCACTTCTAAGCCATGCTTATACTTAATTTGTCCTTGGGTTTGTATGTGATAGTCTTACTGATGTAATTTATTCTAAAGATCTATTTTATTAATTTTAGGCAATGGCATTGATTTTGAAGTAATGCAGGAAATAGGAAGACAGGTCCTACTTTAAAAATAATTCTCTCTAAAAGGCTGACAGTACTCCAGTAAACAGAACATAAGGAAAAATGTTACCTGCATAATTTGTGAGCGCTAGAGAAAAGGATTTTGCTAAGGAATTAAATGAAAAACCTTATCTCTTAAAAAATTAACAAATAACTATACAAATGAGGTGTGCAGTTGTCAATCATTTTGTCTTGCTCATATTTTAGCCTTAAGCAGCCTTACTTAGTTTTGCTATTGTCAGTCTTTTGGTCTGAACTTAATTGAAGGTAGATTCCCTCAAATTGCTGGATTGTCTGATCACACAATACAGCATTAAACACTAATTTTGCAGGGTATGGCACTTCGTGTAATATAAATGTGTTGCAAAGATCTTTTGAAGTCCTCTGTAAAATGCTTTTATATTTATATATATATATATATATATATGCATATTGCACAAGGCTGTATATAGTACAACCCAGTTTTCACTTTTTAATTTATTTTAGGTGATTCTAAACTGCTCTGCATTACCATGTCTCTTGCACTTGCTTAGTAGTCCCAAGGAATCCATCAGAAAAGAAGCATGCTGGACTGTTTCTAATATAACTGCAGGAAACAGAGCTCAGATTCAGGTAAAGCCTGGAAATTTGTTACTTGGTTGGTTTTGTTTTCATTTTACTACTTTACTTGATTTTCCTTCACAAGATGTAAATGGATACTGCACTGGCTCTCTATTATTTGTTTTAGTCCTAACTGTCTGTAATTTTACCTAACCTAAATGGTTTCTTCTAAACTTTGAGATATTTTTAAAATAGAAATAGCTGTCACAATTTCAACTACAAATTTGTCCAGTGAAAAGTGAACTAGTTTATAAATGGTGAATATTTTGCTTGGATGACAGCTTGACATGATGTCATCAACACTGAGTTGTATTGTTGTGGAAACTACTGCATCCTGGATTTTGTTCCAGGTGACTGGAGCTATCTGAAAGAAGGTTCTGATCAATAAAAATGAGAATCCTGAATCAGAACACGTATTCCAAAATTATTTTTTCCCCTTCTGCTTCAATCAGAGACGAAGATGTTACTTCCTGATGTAACTTAAAACATGTAATAAAGTCTCCAATTACAGACATAGTCTCTCAATGGAGTCCACAGGACCTCAGTAAAATGGAAAATTTTGTTCCGAGGCTTGATCTTCAGTTCAAAAACTCAGGATGTGTTGTATGATTTTTAAATGGGCCAATCCAGTAAGCTGGGCTCTGCCCACCAGAAACAGAGAAATAAAAAACCAAGGTTTTCTGATGGCCACTGCAGTGCAATGTTGGAATAGTTCTGAATTTCACTTTAGCATTTTTGGTATGTATCATCTAAACAAAATATTCTTTGCTTTAATATCAGCAGGCATCACTAATTCTTGTAGTTAAAGCTATAAGCGTTCTGAAATCTTTATAATGGTTGTAAAATGTTACAATTTCATCTATTAGTCTGTTATAGATGCAAATATTTTTCCAATATTGATTGAAATCCTTCAAAAAGCTGAATTTCGCACCAGAAAAGAAGCAGCATGGGCCATAACTAATGCAACGTCAGGAGGAACCCCTGAACAGATCAGGTAAGTTTGTGTGTTACTGTTTTCTCTGCCTAAGGATCTTCTACAGGGCATTTGGATTTCTGCATTTGAATCTTGGCAGATTCAAGTCAAGCAACAAAATCCTGAACATAGCCTCATTTCCTTGAAACTCTGTACAGAGGCTAAGTGTAGAAATTCAGAAAAATCAAAGTACATGCAACAAACTTAATAAATAATTTGTACTTTTTTCAGGGATGTTGCACCTAAAGCTTTCACAGGCTTATCTTCTGCAGCTGATATTACATTGTCAAATACAATTGAACAGCTGATGAACAGTTTGTGTTTGAAAATGGAAAACTGGGGGGGTTCTTTAGAAAACTTGTACAGTGGGATTGTATATTTGGGGACAGACTTCAGGGATTTTAGTGCTTTCTTCATGTGTTTTAACTTCACTATCACCATTATTTGAAAGCAGATACCTAAACTTGCTCAGAACTGAGTTTGATTAAACTTTTACTATCAGTAGCTATTTATATGCTACAAAGATAGAATTGCTAGAATAAAATACTCTAGTTTCTCTGAATACTGTAGAATAATGATCACTTTGAATCAGTAGCTGATAATTTGATTTAAAAGTTACTGTATTATTTGAAAGCCAGAACTGAAAGTGATGTGATAACTTTTCCAGCATATTTGGGAGATTGGTTGCAAGAAGTATGTTCTTATTTATAATGTAACTAATCCTGATTTTCTTAAACCACTTAGTGTTATCAGAGGGATAACAGAGATAACAAAGGAAATTGTCTTGTTTTTTTGAATTTCTTTTAATTGCTTGTGTAATGTAACATTTCAAAATCTAACATTTTAAAAGTAAATTTTAATTCAGGATCTTCAAATAGTAGATGTGCATATAATACCATAACAATGGCTCTTCATCAAAAATACATTTATATTATTGGTGTAATGAAGTTTTAGTCCTCCTAATGTCCTTAGGGTACTACTGCCTAACAGCAGGATAGTTTTAAACCACTGAATTAGACTGTATTTAGGCAAATGTTGCTGTCATAATTTTACTTACATGCTAGAAGCAGTGACACAGGTTGACTTGGGAAAGTTCATACACAATTTTTTTTCAAAATTGTGAAAAAGAGTGGGATACTCAGCATCCCAGTATTTTTGTCTTTGTATTTACAGTTACATCCTTTTCTTTATAGTAGGTGATGCTAAAATCTTAATGGACTGCTAGTGTGAACTGTGTTAGCACAGAACAGTGCTCAGTGTTCTTACATATATCTAATGTGTTTACTTGATATTTTTACCACTAGGAAATTTCAACGGCCTGAGAAAAGAACTTCCTGATAAATTTTTTTCTTTTATATTCAATTAAACCCCGCTGAAGATTGTAGTAAAAAGAATTTTAGAAGACTACAGATTTCACACTTCTATTAGGAATACACATGTTCATTTTGTTTTATTAAGAAAAATTGTAATATTTATTTCATTTTGGGCTATATTTCTCTTTGTATTGTTGCATGTTTTAGAAATTCTGTTGTTACAGCCCCTTTTTTTAGCAAAAGTAAGTATTAATAGCAGTAGACTGGTATGTCAGAATAAATGTTCTGGATTATCAGTTCTTTTCCCCTTCCTCTGTTTTGTTTCTGTTATAAAGGTATTTGGTAGCACTAGGTTGTACCAAGCCTCTTTGTGACCTCCTGACTGTAATGGATTCAAAAATAGTACAGGTGGCTTTAAATGGACTTGAAAATATTCTGCGTCTTGGAGAACAAGAGTCAAAGCAAAATGGAATCGGCGTTAATCCTTACTGTGCCCTAATAGAGGAAGCCTATGGTAAGAATACACTTCTTGTAAAACCACATACCTGAACTTCCTTATTCCAGGCTGTAAAAACAAAACCACTGTGAGTCATTTTGAAATTTGCTGGTAAGTTTTAATACAAGAATTATTCCAAGCAGAAGTAAACATAAAGTATCACAAAGTAAGTAATGTAACATTTAGGGGAAAGTGGTTAAATGCAGAAAATATCTGGGTGTTTGTCTGCGGTCAGTTTAAATGTCCCTCTAGAGAAGCATTCTCAGAAGGGTTTAACCCAGGTGTCCCAGTCTATTGGAACCATGCTTTTATCAGCCATTCCTAAATACAGTTTTTAATACATAGTCCTGCCTGCTACAGTTTCATTACCAACAGGGATGTAAGATAAGGGTTTATTTAATTGATACTAAAGTTGGATTACTTTTTAATATAGTAAATATCAGTAACAGCAAAATGAACTTCAGGTCATAAAACACTTACTTTACTTTTGCAAGTATTTTGTTTAGTATCTTATAAAAGTTTTTGAACTAAACCTCTATATAAAGGCATTCTAATTTGTGGAATCTCATGACTGGATTCTTTTACAATTGGCTTATAATGAAACTGGTATTCTTTTTGGAGAATTGCCTTTTTTATAGCTCTGACAAAACAAAATTGTCAGACATTTGAATTTCAGAAACTGCTAGTAACTAATAGAACTGTAGTTCTAACTGACCACATTGTATCTGACTAGGTGGTACTAACTTTTCTGTAAAGCAGTCTTTACATCTGAATTCCTTGTTACAGAGTTCACTTTTTTAAATCAAATGCATGCTTGAAGAACCTAGCAATTTAATGCATAAGAGGAGTAAGTACTGAAGACTTTAATGGAATTTATTGTATTACAGATTTTCTGTCCATTCATAATTTTAAATATTGACTCTCTAGGTTCTCTTCTTTTCTTTAGCACTTAAGCATAGGCTGCTGAAGCTGTAGAGTATAAGTTCAAGTAAGGAAAACAGCTGATTATATCACCATCACTGCTTTGGCCTCTGCAGTCACCAGAAGGGTTCATTTGAGCTCTTTCTAATCCAACCTAAGTGGAAACTACATTACCTTAAAAAGTTAAACAGAAATTTTATATTAACCTAACTGACTGCCTAGCCCTACCTCTGCTCCTTTGGCTGAATTATGTCCTCTACTTGCAAAATTATAAGCTTTCCAAAAGGTAGTATCTTTAAATCTTACAATTAAATTAAAAAAAAAAAATACCAGACTGTGCCTAGTACGGCTCCATGAGTGGAGATAGAATTTAGAGTTTGGGAAGACTTAAGAGTAGAAGAAGAGAAATTGGGATATTAGTTTAATTGAAATGCTTCTAGCTTAGTTTTAAAATGAGTTTGGACAGCAGAAAATGAAGACTAGAAATACATGGGTTAGGAAATTAAGAACCCGTGATATCAAATTAATTGAGGCGACTTGATGTTGCATCTTTTGTCTTAAGAAGTACTGTTATACTTTAAACTGTTTCCATTTGAATTCATCATTTATATAAACAACTATATTTTTGAAAATTTTCTATTTTGAATTTAGGACTTGATAAAATTGAATTTCTTCAGAGGCATGAAAACCAAGAGATCTACCAAAAGGCTTTTGAACTCATAGAACATTATTTTGGTGTCGAAGAAGAGGACTCTAGTATTGCACCTCAGGTGGATGAAAGTCAGCAGCAGTTTGTGTTTCAACAGCAGGAGGCTCCAATGGAGGGGTTTCAGCTCTAAACTACTGAAGTGAATATAAGCATAAAATTTAAACACTTGTATGGTTTGGGTTTTCTTTTTCTCAGAGGTCTTTTCTTTATGGCCAAAGTTAGAGGAAAAGCTGAATATGTTTTACAGAAATAGATGAAGAAACAGCTCATGCACTTTTATATATTGTGTTACAGACAACTGTTCTGTGTTTTGTATTTGTGTTCTTCATTATCTCTTATGTACAGAAAAAAAACTGTGAGTAATCATGTCTAAAAGCATTAAATGTGATTTAACAAGAACTGTTTAGCTAAGACTTGGTAGGATTTTAGGTAGTAGTTCTGAATTTTTCATGTAGTCTCAAACTTCATATCAGCAATACAGTTACTGACAGTTGAATTTTTGGCAGTAGGCTTGACTTGCCCAGTCTCTATCAAATCTACCTCTTGTATTGAAGCAGAAACATTGCTTCAGAACTAAGGCATGAAATAAAGATGAGCTTGTAAGAAGCTGAATTGGAATGTGAAAAATATTTATTTAAATTGTGAAACTTTTATGCATTACTTACTTTACAACACACTGTTGGAATTTATTTATAAAATGTATTTAAAGACATAATAGATATACATATATAATGCTAATTACCTAATAGAATATTGAATATATGAAAAAGTTCTTCCTGAATTATGTGGGAAGAGGACTATTTCACAGGTTTTCAAATTGGAATCAGCAGAGACCTTGCTGGTCATTAGATGTTGGCTCTGTAATGAAAGCTGCTAAATGGCATTACAAGTCAGCCACAACTGCAGTACTTTGCAGTGGAAGCAGCCGCTGCAGTTACCACAAGAAAGCTGCACTTAGGACTGACAGAAGGGTGCACCAATCACCAAGCTGATGTTTTACAGCTGTCTTCTGTCAAGATGTGGTAACACCACTTTAGTTTGAGAAACATTGCAATGTTTGCCTTTTAGTACAATAGCTTCTTTAAAATTTAGACAGTCAGTGTTGTTTTTTGACCAAGTATGCTACTGCCACTTGAATTGTTCCTTAGGTTAATGAATTTGGTTTGCTTTTGGTAAGACAATAGAAATACTGCAGTGAAATATGAATAGTGAATCACACCAGTTGAAGGAAAAGTTTGTTGTACTGTAAATAGCATTAAGTATGTGGACACCAAAACTAACTAGAAGTTACTGTCATCTAAATATTTAGGTTCTACAATATACAGTGTTTGCTGTTAAACACTAAAAGATACAGAATTATAATATTTACGTTAACAGTTTTGAGTACAGGAAAATGTATGCTCTGCTTTGACTTGCCTATAAGTAGTGTTTCTGGTGTATTAGTAGTATATCTCATTTGGAGAAATTAATACTTCGGATTAACTCTGAAGTATTGCTATTTTTTATTACCTGTAATTAATATATTAACATCAAATTCCTGGGTTAAGTGAAATCTGTGACATATGAGAGCATTTCATGCTTCATAAAAGGCTGCAATTCTAACTTCAAAACACTTACCCATGGCACTGTGCTTGTCACTAAATAATATTTTAATGCACTGAAAAATACAGGTTAAAGATGGTATCATTTACAGTACCATTTTATATTTAGAATTTTTTTTACATGCAAGTTAAGATTCTAAGATGTTTCACTTTGATGTTACAGCAATATATTCTATATTGTAATTGAATGTGGGACTTGAAGTGGATTTTCTAAATTAATGGTCAGTTTTGACTAAGATATAACTGCGAGGGAAGCAACCTCCCTTAGAAGTCTTTTTAGTGGAAAATAGAAGTGTAAGAAGTGTATATAGGAGTGCTGTTACTTTATGAACTCTGAATAATGAGATATTTTAGCAAATGACACTTTAAACCTAGATTTGTACAGCATACAACAGTTTTGAATAGTGTGATAATATTGAATACAGCTGCCAAATTTTCATATAATGTTAGGTAATTGTACTTACGCCCTTTTTACTCTTACAGTTTTAGGTTTTCATATACCGACCCTCATTCTTTCCCATGATCTCCCCACTGCCCATCTATCAAAGAACAGGGTAACAATCATGGAAATCTACCAAGGTTACTAGCAAATGCTGAATTTCAGTGTTCTAGTGTAAGAGAAATATTCAGGTAACAGGGTATTCCTTTGTTTCTAACAACCTTGTTTTGATAACAACCAGCTGTGCCTCCTTTTTATTTGGACAACCCTGTAAAACTACATTTATAAGCCTCTCTTATTTAAACCAAATCTCAATTATGAAAATCTTAATTGAAAGACTTGAAAATTAAGAAAAGAGGGGAGATTTAAAGTGTTATATTTGTTTTGAAAGAATGTCTTCAGTTGTGTGGATATATTATTCTATCTTGTGGACGGTTAGTGACTGCACTTTACACATTTAGACAAACTATATTTCATGCCTCAGTTAAATGGAACAGTTTGAAAGGGAACTAAAATTGATGGACTTAGGATGATGAAAGTCTTTATTTAAACTCAACATTTGGTTTACCCTGATAGTGTTAAAAAATAATAATGAAAATTGTTTAAAGGATGGTCTCTCCTATTTTATCACTGGGTTTATGTCATGCTTTGTTAGAAGCACATAAATGAACAAAATAAAACCAGAGATTATGACTTAAGGTCAGCTCTGGTGTACTCATTTACAGGTAGGAGCATGATTATGATGATGCCTAAAGAGATGAAACTAGTATGGAGAGAGAAACAAAACTGTGATATGAAAATCTCTTTAAGTTTGGCATTTTATATGCAATCTGAAGTGCCCCATCAAAGTCTTTTTAAAAATACAAGGGTTTGGGTTTAATTAAAAGGGTACCATTTGTTCTGCTTAAATACTAACTAACTAATCTATGCAACTATGCAGAGCATAAGATTTTTTTTATTAGTTCCCTACTCTTGTTACACTGAATCATATCTAATTTTTTCATCATTGCACTTTTGTCTGAGGATTGGTTCATACAGCTTTTTAATTTTCTAGTATTTGCTTTACACACTGTTCGTAGCAGCAATCAGAAAATAGTAATAATGTTGGCACAGAAATGTTTGCTGTAGAGCAAGTTTGCAACTGGAAACTATTTATTGTTGGGCCTGTCTTTAAAAATATAGTAAAGATGCACTATTGTCTTTCCTTCATGGTTAATTCTCAGTAGGTTTGAATTTATTAAATTGTACAGCTGAGAATTTTTGTAATAAGTCTGCAAATTGATACGTGGACTTAAACTGTGACCTCAAGATTTCACTGAAATCTGGAATGAAAAATTCTAGTTACTTATGGCACAATGTCTTACATGTATAATGTGGGAAATCTAAATTATCTGTATTAACTTCAGACAGTAATAGTGCATCTTTAAGTCCAGGCCAAAGGCCCATTACTGTAACAGAACACATATAAGTAGTATGCAATATTATGGAATGTTAAATCTCCAAATACCATACAGAAACCAATAAAACCTATTTTACAGATGTTTACTGTATTTATTTAATGATTCAGTAAGTGTTGCTGCTTAAAGCTAAAAATGCAAATACCATTTTGAATACAGCATTGATGCCAATGAGTTCCAAGTGGCAATTTGTGCACTGAAAAACTGTGCACTGTCACCAGACAGAAAACTTCTTGGGTGTAAAAATGTTGTGATTATCTAAGCAAAGGTACCTGACATTCTTAGGAAACTACCTCATCCCCTTTAAAACTAATTACTGCTTTTAATAATATGCAGAACATTCTAAATAGCTTTAATTATATGCAACAAGTATCCTGAATATCTTCCTAATGAAAGAGCCATTCCCATTCTTTTTGTGATGCTGTAGCTGCCCTTACTGGCTCTAGGGTGTGCATACTACAGTTGTCCATTTAGGGGTCAAACTCACTAATTGCTCTCAGCAGCAGTTAATTTTGCTCTTCCAAGGACATTCAGCATTTCAGACGAAGTTACTTGGTCTTTGCCTCCGCGGCCAGCGCAGCCTCCTCCCGCCACTTGGCCTTCTTTGCCAAGTTCAGGCTCGTTAAGGACTCGTGACGTGCAGCAGCCTGAGGAAGTAACAGTGTATGAGTAAGGGTGCACCCAGGGAAAGCTGCCCAGCCTCAGGAATGGGCAACAGCCGCTTAGGGGTGGTGGGGGTGACAGAGACTACATTAGCTAAAGCTTGGGCAGCTCTCAGCTGCTGCTCTTGGTTTTCACAGAATTCCATTATTTTCAAGTACGCTACATGGTCATACCTCACCTTCTTAGCTGAAGCAATCACAGCAAAGCAGGCAATAATTGAGAGCCCAATCATGATGTAACAGGCTTTCACTCGAGCTTTGTTTCTTGCTTTGTCTAGCATCTCTGGCCTGCAATTAAAGTAGTTGAATTGAGTCATTAAAAAAGGCAAAGTATCTCTTCAAAGCGTTGCAGACATAACATCACAATTAAAAAGTAAATATAGAATTAGCTTCTGAAACAAGCATCTTCAGCTTGCTGCGGTTAGTTATGTATCAGCAATTTTCTGATCCTAATCCATTTGCCATGGAAAAGCAACATTTAGTGGATTTAGACTATTTTGGAGTTTAAGCTGGGAATAAATTGCTCAGGCAATAAATATTTGCATTTCAATGCCTGGGGTTTCTGGCTACACTAGAAATCATACCTTAAACTCTAAACATAGTGAAAATTGAGTGGGGTTATCTGTTTAAAACAGATGGAGATGTATATGTCATGTCAGACGGAGTAAAAGCAAGTTGCTTTTATTCAAAGTTAGCTTCAGAAATCAATTACTGCTTTATCTAACCTGTTCAGATGCTGTTCTGTAGGCTAAGGACTTTACATCCTTGGATTGTTGATTAAAGCAGAGTTTGTAGTACTATGAGTTTTAAGAGATTTTAGCTCTTTATTAAAGCAGCAGCCTGTCAGAAAGTGGGCAGCTGATGTCAGCCACCTCGCTATTTCAGGAAGGCACACCTAAACAAGGACAATCTACAGGATTGTTTTTGCTGGTCATCAAAGGCAACAATAGTGAAAACTGCTGTCCTCTGTTTGGCAGTAATCGGTGCAAAGGAGGCATTTTACATCCCAGCAATCTGCTTTGGTATAGCTCCCATTTCCACCCTCCTCTCTTCTGAGCCAGCAGCGTGGCCCTGGGAACCAGCAGTACAGGAAATCATGAAAATTGTCCCAAAACATTCAGCGAAGTTTTTCCAAGTGAAACATTATACTTGGGAGTACAGTTTTTAATATATTCATAATGATACTGGCTGTGCCCCAATTCATAATTCATAATTCATCATGGAAATGCTTTTTAAATATATATAGATAGATATTTGTAAGATATAAGTATGTGTTTTATACATATGTATAAACTCAGAATTATATGTGTAAAAAGAATAATTGCATAAAGAATTGATTTTGTGTTCTATGTAAACTTGGAGTAATGCTCTCTTTCCTTCAAAAAACCTTTAGATTTACTTTAAAGAGTAATGTGGTGGGATCGGGCAGAGCTGGGGATTTGACAGTGCCCATGAAAGCCTGCACCAAGGCTGAGGGCTGCAATGCTTTGCTCTGAGGTTTGTTGTGGTGGAAGAGGAGAGGTCCCATGGGTGGCAGTGCTGAACCAGCCCCTCCTTGCCAGCTCACACAGGAGGAGCACATTGAGCACACTCTGTTTCTTGCAGTGGCTAACAATACCTGCAGTTCTAAGGAGCTGCTTCTGGTTTGTACAATGATAAGAATCGTCTTCAAAACAAACTGCACATCAGACTGGCACGTAGGATCATTAATCCAATAACCCATTTGTGGCAACAAAAGCTAAACCGTAAATGTTATTAGTCCGATGTATTAGCCTAATTATATTTCACAGTGCACTAATTGAAACTCCTCTGAGGCAGATTTTCACTTTCTCCCTGCTTTCTGCATCTGCTTTAAGGAAAACAGACAATGTTCTTCCCTAATTGCGTATTAGGGTCTTTGCTATTCAGTCCTTAATCAAGACTCCAGGCAAACCTCTGCTGAAGTGAGCAACAGCTGGGGTTTAAAAAAAAAACAAAAACAAAGAAACCACAACAGCCTTGAAAAAACCCTGCAGATTTGTTTCACAGCACAAACAATCTTCAGCAGTTAGGTTGTGTTCACAGGTAGCAACACTTTGCAGTTCTTCGTTTGACGAATTAAAACAGTGCCACAGTTCACCCTCAATTACTAACAATCAACTGCTTCTAGTATATTACTATTTACAGTACAGTATAGTGTGGTATAGTCTTACAGTTCTAAAAATACTTTGCTTACCCAGAAAGCACAGTGGTGACACTCACCTGCCAGGCCAGAAAGGAGTGATTTTTGTGCATGTGTCTGTATGACTGACAAATGCCATGTCTTTATAAACATCTCCTGACAACCTAAATAGCATTTACAGCTCCTGAGACGTCTGAACCTTCCTGTAGAGGAAGATGGTGAAACTAACAGCACAAGATAGGCTAAACTGTCCAGAAAGCCACTGTCCAGCTCAGCAAACTCCAATGAAACTGTCAGGAACCAGCAAAAATAGGCAGAGGATGTACCTGTTTCTTTACACAGCTCTGCACACTGTTTATTCTCAATGTATGATCCAAGGCAGGGACATACTGTGATGATAAAAAGTAGTGTCCTGGAGAGATGTCTAACACGCTATCTAACATCCTAAGAAAAGGGAGCCTTAAACATTAGAGGGGTTTCAGGTGTTTAGCATCTGACTCCCTTAGGCTTTGCTAATTTTCATCAAGTCAGAGAACTGCAGAGTCTGTGTGGTTTGGGTGGGAAGGGACCTTCAAATCCATTCCATCCATCCCATCCCATCCCCAGGGACACCTTCCACTCTCCCAGGCTGCTCCACATGGAGATTTGTTTATCGGCTTCTTCTCTCATTACTTCCTTCCCTATTTTTCCTCAAATTCTATAATAAAAAATAATTTATTGTATGTAGTCATTCAGTGACAGCTCCCTTAGAACAGTTAATGCGAACTATAAACAAAACATATTGTTTACCAATAACATCCTTCTCTGATTGCACGTTAGGACTAAGCAAAACAAACAAGCCAGTACATAAATGTAACCAAGGCTGTCTACTCAGATGGATCCGTTCTCAATCCCAGGCTCTAGGGACTCCAGCAAGGAACATTTTCTCATCTTAACCTCTAACCAGGACAGGAAATTCTTGGCCCTCTAATTTGTTTCCAAGTCTCAGCATTGTAAAACCGATCGTTTTAACTCTGTGGAAAAGCTTTAAATTTTCCACAGAATCAGGATCACACCACTGCTTTCCCTTCATCTCCATGTTACCCTTGGACAAGGCCAGTGCACTTACGGGATCCTCAGAGGAATCTCTTCTTCTGTCTTGAAACGTCCAGTCCAGAGGAGGATTTTTTTGTCAAACTTCGAAGGTTTGCAACTTGCAACCACCCTGTGAGCCTGCTCAGCTTAAAGAGTAAGAAAAAACCCCACTTTGTAAACCGTGCGCTAAGAGAGAATTATGACTGACAGTAAAGTGTAGAAGGGAAAAACCCTACCAATTTTGGTCGTTGGAAGGGTAAGGTAGGGATTAGATCTCCGGGTTTCGGCTACGCAGAGTCGCCTCTGCGCCGTCTCTAGAATATCCCCGCACGCATCGAGTTTTTCTGCGGGTCTGATTCGACCTCCCCCCCGCCCGCGGCTGTGGCTACCCAAGCGAGCAGGAGAACGCTCGGGACCACCCGAGCTGCGGTGCCC
>NW_005054306.1:6646714-6656810 GCF_000277835.1 Geospiza fortis
GGGACGATCGCCGACACTCGGCGAGATGGGTCCTCCCGAAAAGGCATCCTGTTCACCTACCACACTCACAGATTGCAACTCAAGCGAAGAAAGGTCACCCATCGTCCGAGACAAAAGTCAGCTAAGGAAACAGACGCGGTAGTTCAGCTTCATGTTAGGACGTGCACCTGCTGGAGCGAGTCCCGAGGAGTGCCACAAAAACAACCAGAGACCAGGAGCACCTCTCCTGTGAAGACAGGCTGGGAGAGCTGGAGTGGTTCAGCCTGAAGAAGAGAAGGTTCCAGTGAGACCTTAAAGCACCTTCCAGTGCCTAAAGGGGGAAATATGTGAGAAGAGTTTTTTAAAAAAGGCATGTAGTGGTTCCCATATTCCCATTACAAGGAGAAATGGCTTTGAACTGAATCAGGATGGGTTTAGATCAGGAAGAAATTATTTCCTGTGAGGCTGGTGAGACACTGGCATAGATTGCTCAGAGAGGTTGTGGATACCGCATCCCTGGAGGGTTGGATGGAGCTTTGAGCAACCTGGTCTAGTGGAAGGTGTTTCTGCCCATGGCAACTAGATGATCTTTAAGGACCCTTCCAACCCAAACCATTTTATGATTCTAGGTAGAGTATAAGTTCTGTGACACAAACCTGCCCACATCTGTGTTTCTGTCATTTTACTCCTTTCAGAATGCTCAAATATACTGATGCTCCTCATAGGCCTTTCCATCTACTTCAACTGGAAAAAAAAGTGTTGTTTTTCTTTTCACATCCTGGACAGAGTTTTATTAAAAACAAAACAAAAATAAAACAAACAAACAAACAAACAAAAACAAACAAAACCCCCCAAAATCAAACAAAGAAACAAACAGTGAAAAAAACATTCAGAGAAACCAGCACAGAATAGACATTTATTAAGTAACAGTCTGTGTCAGCATGATATTCATGACAGTTTAAGACTGTCTGAACAGAACTGTGTCTGAGGGACCAAGCAGTGGAAGATTTTACATGCATCAGCCAAATAGCTGCAGATGAACAGAGGAAGTTGAACTCCCCAGGGAGAGATCACTGTCTGGCAACAGCTGAAGTCCTGTGCTCAGTGTGACAGCATAAAAGAGGAGTTTTGAACTATTTGTAGCCAAAACCTCCAGCTATCTTTTCTTCAGGAGCAGAGCGTATAACCCAAAAGGAGGAGATACACCTCTTCACATGCACACACACACACTCCTTGAGCAGCTGTGCCCTCTTTTGGAACGTTGTCAAGTAGATGAAGACACATCAACAGGAATGACCTAGAGGATGATACTTTACCTTTGCTCAAAGAGAGTGGCATAGTGTGACTATGTCAAGCTGTGCTCCTTGTCCCTGAAGACACAGCTGGGAAGGGTAGGAAGAGTCAGCACATCTGGTCTGGGCTCAGTGTCATTGATTATGAGCAGCATCCCAGACACTGTTATCAGCTGCCCCTCCTGACAGTCCCCCACAAATTTAGAGTCACTGTAGTTCCAGTGGCCATCAGCACAGCTGCTGGGAGGAAGCCTGGAGCTCATGTAGTTTCCAGCACTTGCCAAAGAACTGCTCTGAAGATTGTGGGCAGCTGAAAGGCATCTCCACAGCCAGACCTACTGAAATCTTGAAGGAATTATGCTCTGGAGAAGAGGACATCCAACTCCTGGTGGCCTTCGTGGTCTTCATTCTCCTTGAAGATATTCTACATTGTATGATAGTGGCTTCAGAATGCATCATTTAGCATAATTAACAATAGATGACATAAGCCCTAAAAAGGTTAAATAATATTTACATCCAGAGCAGCCTCCTGCTGACCTTAACAAACTGCATTTTACCATTTGATTTCTCTGTGAACAGCACTGTATTTGGAGACATTTGTTCTCTCTATTGCTCTCAGAGATGGAAAACGTGCCTGTGGGATATTAGTGCTTTGAGAAGTGGTTTCAGGATCTTTCCAAAGCAAGCAGAGTGTGCTCCAGGCCAGAAAAAAGAGCTGGTCCCTTTGGCCTCACATAGCCTGACCTATGGGCCATGGCTCTGGGAGCACCAGGATAAGACTTTGCAATGACACTGGAAGGTGATTCCTGTTCTGTGCTCTTGGGATGAAAATCTGTTTCAGGCTCAATTAATGTCCCCATGACTGGCAAGAGGAATAGTTAGATTGATGCAATACTTACTGCCCCGGGTAGGAGAATGTACACAAAGGCTGCTTTAGCATTATAAACTCCTATTTTAAGCTTTTTCATATCCTCTGTGTAGGGTAGCACAATCCCTTTATGTTCTATCTACATATGATCACTTGCTTCTCACAGAGAAGGCATTTAAAACCATGTAACACATCTTGGCATAAGGTCTCTTTTTTGCTGTCAGGTCAAGCTCCCAAACCTGTTACATCCTTTCGGCTCCACCATGGACTGTGCTTTGCACAGAAGACCTAGAGAATTAGATGGAACATGTAGGGCTCCATATGCGATGTCCTTCCTCAGGGATACCTCAGTAGCGACCTTCACACTGCTGTCACCAGGCCCTGTTCATCAACACATTCTCCTCATTGTCCTGCAGGAGGAATCCCTGACCACACACAGCTTTCAATCTAAAGGATGTTTCTAAGCAGGCTGAGGTCTATAGAGGAAACAACCTTACAGGTGCAGGTATTGCTGTTGTTTAAGGCCAAGCAGAAATTCATGGGGTGAGGTAAGGAAATTAAGTAAGCAAACTCAATTTTAAACATCCATATGGCTTTAATCATTCCCTTTCATATGGCTTCAAGGCATTCTACACTCAACACTTTTGAAAATAATAAATACAGGTACAATATTCCAGCCAAATTAACTTTTCTAACCAGCTGATTGCTGACAGTTGTGCAATGTAAGCTTTGCTTCTCTCTTTTAGGGGAACATTTCTTGCTGCATTGGCTGTCACACTGCAGGCATTTTAACCTTATCATACATAACCTCATATGCAGAAAAGTATTTGCAACAACTGAAGTATAAATAGCATTCAACATACAAATACATACACATAAACCTTCATTCTTACAATCAGCCACAGAACATATGTATTTACACAAATCCGTATGTGAATTGCACTCTTGCCTTTCAAATGACTTTAAAATACCTTCATAGATACACAATAACAAGGATTTCAGTATTATTTTACAGTAACATGGCACAGAACTTAAGTAGCAAAGTTTCTATGTTCTGGGCTTTATGAATATGGAAAAGTATTTTCGTGTTCCTGTATCGACAATGTAGTTCTGCTGTTTAAGCTCTGTCTGGAAAAGCTCTGTGGTACCATTATCCTGACAGAAAAATTCTTCCTTCTCTGAATGTGCCCTTTGCCTCTCATACAGAAGGCACAGCACAGCTCATGGAGCTACAGAGCAGAGACTCATTCACTGCAGATCATGCCAGGTCATCCTTGTGCTATTTCTGTGTATCCTGACAGTGCATTGTCATGTTCTTATTGAAAATCACATTTTTTAAAATATATATCAACCCCCTTAAAATTTACAGGATGCCCTCATGCTGGTCATTACGTTATTTACGCTAATGAGAGGAATCAATTAGTGGTTTTAAGTTTTGACATTACACATTGACTTTACAATCTCAAATAAAAGGACACCTGGGGCTCAATCTCCTCGTGCATCAGAGGAGGTGTATGAGGTGAATCAATGTGTCTCTTCTGAGTATGGGGAAAAAAGGCAGATGAACATATGTATAACTACAGACCTCCAGCAGAATTCTCTGATTTCTTTATAGCTCTGTCTCTAGTTCATTACCATGCTGGTAAACACAAGACAACTTAAATGTTACTACAGTACTCATCTGGAATAAGTCATGCAATTTTGGGGAGGAAAAAAAAGATTCATTTATACCAGATGAAAAGAGTTACTTTTGGAAGTTCAGAAGAATGGAAAGCCTATCTTAAAAGTGGAGACTAAAGGACTGGAATTGTTTATCTTGGCAAACAAAGGCTGGGACAAGGTTCTCTTTGATCTGTAAAATGGGGCCAAGATGAGAAGAGCTCCTTAAACAACTGAGCATCAAAGAGGCAAAAGAAGTGGGGAAATTCATGTGGTCCCACTTACATGACTGTGAGAAATAATAATTTTGTGATGCTTCTGCTTCACTTGAGGAAGGGAGGTTGCAGAATAGGTTCCCATAGGTCTACGTGGACTGGATAGGGAAGCAAGGGAGCTGCTGAAGAGGACTGCACATCAGCAAGTTTGCAGGAGCAAGGGATGGACTCTGTGAGTCAGGAAAGCCTTTCAGATCTGGTAATGGATAACTGCCTAAGTACAGGAAAAGGTGTTTGACGTGGCCTGCCCTCCTTGGAGATAGCAAAAGGAAAGAGATCTGAAAGACAAATGGCTCCCTAAAATGGCTTTTTAACTTCTGGTACTTTAACACTGGCCAGTCATATGCTGGAGACTCTTTTCCTGACCATAGTCCTTGCAGCATGTTTAGGAAGAACTTTTCCTTTTATTAGTGACTGCCCAGGCACCTGGAAATGGCAGTTTCCATTCACAGAGTCATTCTCAGTTTTACCCGAGTCTGTGACAGTGGCTCGGAAGCTGGAAGATTTTGAATCTAAAGAAGCCTGACTAACAGCAACACTGCCTGCACTCTTAGAGGAGTAAGTGTAAACCATTTTGAGAAAGGCAGATTTTGTGTTTGTTTCTTGCTTGTAAATGATGATATAGCATTTTGGTAGAAAAGTGCAGCAGAGAATTCCATAATTAGATATTAAAACAACAATGATTTCCACTGCTGGCAAGTATTTGCCAAATGTGGTTGCGTAGACAGGGATAAATACGATCCATGCTATAAAGTAAATTAGCATGCCAAAAGTAATGAATTTAGCTTCATTGTAATTCTCTGGCAATTTCCTACCTTTAAAGGCAAATATGAAGCAAATAAATGCTAGGGCAGCGATGTAGCCCAACATAATCCCAAAAGCTACAATAGATCCCTCATTACATTCCAGAATTATTGCTCTTGGGATTGAGAAATTTTGATTTACAAAAGGTGTCCTAAATATTAGCCAGAAGGTGCAAATGATAACTTGAATTCCAGTGCAAGTGACCACAGTGGGAATAGGTTTATACATGCATTTCAGGAAATTTTGAAGCTTGGGATCAAAGCTGAAAGCTAGTAAAATTTTTAGTGACTTTATTAAAATACATGAAATGCAGAGTGTAAAACTTATACCAAAGAGTGCTTGCCTAGTTTTACATTTGAATTCTGTGGGTATATCTATGAAGAAGACAGTGCTTAAAAAAATTAAGAAGTGGCTGAAGAGAATAATATAGCAGACAGTCAGACCACCAGATGCCTTTACTACTGGTGTGTCCAAGTTTTTGGTAAATATTACACAAATGGACAAGACCAACACAACCCCAAAAGCAGAGAGGAGGAGGAGGAAGATAGCAAACCAGTCAGTCCAGGCAAGGAAATAGATTGTCTTCCTGTAGCACGTGCTGCTGTTGATGGGAGCCCAGTAGGTTTTGTTGTTACATCGGTAGCAGTAATCCATATCTGGAAGCAGAAAAAAGGGAAGATATCTTAGAACCCCAAAGTTAATAAACTGCCAAGCGGATTGTAGGGACTTGAGATACAGGACTAATGTGAGAAAGGATGCTAAAGGGAAAAGATGGGTCTGACTGGCTCTGAGTTCGGCTGTCGCTGTCCAGGAGGAGGAGCTGCAGGGCTGCGGTGGCTGCGGTGGCAGTGGCACAACAAGCTAAGGACAAGCGCCTGGAGCTCCCTGCCAGCTGGGAGCAAGCCTTGCCTGCAAACAGGGGTGAGAAAGGAAAACGACCAGGCTTCTAAAACTGTCTTGCTCATCACTGACCAGTGAAACTTTAATTGAAAACTGAACAATGACTGTAGAGGAATCAATTCTCTTGCAAAAATTTGAATTACTTTTTTTTCATTTGTCTGTTTTAACAAGAAAACACCCTAATATTCTCTTTAGAGATAACTTATAAAATACAACAGCAAGAACAAACATTGCTTGAGATAATGATTTGAAAGGTACTTTTGCTTTGGAATTTCTTTCTGATATGGAAAAATTTCACCATTAATTGAATGAGCAGATAAAATTTACTTTTCTTCTGCTCTCAGGATATTAAAAAATACATGCTACCTTAATTTACTTAATTCCATTTCTCTTCTCCATATTTATTTTTCCTCTTTAAAAGATTTTGCTTATACCAGTGGTAAAGTATATACTTGATACGAAAGTATTACTGTACAGTTTTATCAAATAACACAGTACTCTGTGGTAGGACACAAAATGTGCTGCTAGGTAAATTACATAACCCTTGAACTTCATAGATTCATAGGCTTCCAACCTTTTGGGTTGGAAGGGACTTTCAAAGACCATCTGGTTCCAATACCTGCACTGGGGCAGGGACACCTTTCACTACACCAGGTTGCTCAGAGCTCTGTCCAACCTAGCCTTGAACATTTCTAAGAATGGGGCAACCACAACAACTTTCTGGACAACCTGTGCTTCACCATCCTCAAAGTCAAGAAATTTCTCCTGACTGCACTGAATGTACTAAGGAAAGACAGGGAGGAAAGGCTCTTTTTAATGAGAGTAAATCTCACAGATAAATCAGCCAGAATTTCCATCCTAGCAAAGGGTAATGCTAGTCAGATGGACAATCTAATTTCTTTAAACCTGGCCTTTTAAAAAGCATTTATACCAAGTTTTACAGGAAAGTGATCATAAATAAATATTTAAACCCCATTCAAATATTTAACCCAAGGTTTTCAAGGTACATGATATCCAAGCAAAACAATTGCATTGATGTAGAAAACCTTTATGTGGATACTAATTTTTTACCTGTTTTGTTGCTGTAATGGTTTTCTGGGCAGTATATACACTCATAGCAGCATGTGTGTGGACTTTCTGTAACCTTTTTCACCTGGCCTGGACTGCAGGGCTGGGAGCATGTTGACTGAAACTTCTGCAGTGTGCAGAGTGGAAAAAACAAAGAGATCATCATCTTAGGTACAGCTAATTATAAAGGAACATTAATAGAAACCTCCAGGATTTTTGCAATTTTTTAATCATACATATTTTAGGGAAATCTGAAAATCTGAAAATTATACAGATTGAAAAACAGACATTGTAGGGTCCATATTTGTTGTATTTTCTCCACACTGTCAATAAGTAATAGAATGGGGTATCATTTACCTGATAATTTTATTTTTGAGCCCTGAATACTAATTTCTGGATTTAAAGTCGAGATCAAAGTCTTTCATTCAGCTTTGAACTTGCATTTAGACTACAGAGGATCATCTTCAAAAAATGCACAGAAGCATCTGAAAGGGAATTTGAGTGAACTGTTTCAAAAATGAGATCCTGATACTCTGCTTAGCTGCTCAGAACCCTGGAGGGACACCTTGGCCAGGAGGAGATGCTTAGGAGAGTGCTCTGTACTGCAGCTCTGACATTCCTGACCCTTGCCAGCTTGTCCCTGAGTCATGAAGCTCCACTCTGGGTGTGTGATCAGGGCCTTCTCTTGAGGTCTCAATTTAGGTCCACATTTCAAAGACAGTTTTTTGTTAAATTATCCATCCTGAGGCACACTGCCATGTCCTCTCCTTCCAAGATGGTGCTTACAAGGAGGTGGAGACATTTCCTTGCACCACGAAGAGGGACAAGGTTTGAGGTTTCCTTCTCTACTCAGCTAAGTTCACATGTGGAGACCAGAATTCAGCCCACCTAGTAAGCAGCTCTCCCTGTCCCATTAGTGGGGAATGCCTTGCAGCACAGAGCTGTGCCATGAACTCAGACATCCACCCATGCAGATTGGGTGGGTGCAGAGGACAGATTGTCCAGCTGGAACTGGCCAGGGCCGCCCACTAGTCCTGTATACACCAGCGCTGGGGCTCCAGGTGGCACCACCTACTCATGTTGCTGACCCCAGCTCTAACAGGACCAAATAAACAACAAAAAAATTTTTCTTTTAAACAATGAAATCAACACATCTGAATCTTCATGTTAAAAAAAATAAAAATATGTGATACATAAATGAGGGCTTTTTATATACACCATCACTTTTTATTTTAAAATCCCTTTGTAAGATTCTGTAATATCATCCTTAGGACAGATATAACATTCTAGGGCATTCTGGAGAAATAAATAGATTTTGTATCACTGAGCCTGCTCATAGGCTAACATGAATCTTGGGGTGCATGAAAGGGGTTGAATAAACTCAGAAAGGATTCTTTGCTCCAAGAGGAGAATATTAAATCACACAAGAGATTTCTAGCTGGCACATGTTCCAGTAGCAAGTGCTGCAGGGAGAAAAAAAACTGTCTTAAAATAAATTTCCCACGTTATGTCAACAAATTAAAAGTTACCTTTAAAGCCAGAAAATCTTTTTTTTTCTCTTCATCCTCAAAGATAAAGCCACCTTTCTCTGCATCGTATTCTGCCATAGTGGTGATTTCCATGTGGCCATCAATTTCTTTCCAAAGAAGGACATCATAACTGGTGCTCATATCGCCATTGGAGTCAAATTTGACTTCCTTATCACCGTCAATGATTACAACTTTTTTAAGTTCTTCAAGAAGCTGCACATAATTTTAAGGAATGATAACATACACCAGTATCATGCCAGTGTGACAACCTGAGTAGTTTAACTTATGTATGATAGTATCAAGTTAAAAAGAAATGCTTTTAGGACAAAGATAAATATTAAAATTCAAATTCATTTTGTTTACAGAATTACATTATACAGACAATCATGCTGGCTGTAAAAATCTATCAGTAAAAAGAAACATAATTTCATAAAATCATTATCATAGTAGTTTTTCCAGCCTTGAAAATTTTTGTGTGATATTCAGAGCAAATATTTTTGCTTGCATAAACTAAGACACTTTTGGCCCTCCCCTTCTTGTAAAGACCAGTGGTGAGCAGTGCTCCTGTTGTTACTTTACTGTCAACAGAGTCAATCTGGGCAACATTTGCTTCTAGAGTAAATTCTCCCAGCATATCTGGGAGTATCTAGCACTGTTCCCAGCTGTGACTCAGACTGAAATTTTGCATGGCAAGGTGAGACTCAGAACTCTTAATAATCAATGAACAATATATGTGCTTTGT
This sequence comes from Geospiza fortis, assembly GCF_000277835.1. Classification (NCBI taxonomy): domain Eukaryota; kingdom Metazoa; phylum Chordata; class Aves; order Passeriformes; family Thraupidae; genus Geospiza; species Geospiza fortis. The sequence continues at coordinate 6,655,831 of NW_005054306.1, forward strand.
CAAGGCAACTGTCCAGCTTCATATTGCAATCCATTCCATTCAAGAGGGGAAAACTTCTGCCTCCCTCATCACAAACAGGCAGATGAAACAGATCTGTGTGAATCTAGAAAAGGACAGGTTAAGGCACATTATATATCCCCACTCCTATCTCATGGGGAGATCATTGAAGTACTCCCATTAGCTGCCATGGCTCTTAATCGAAGCAAAAGCTTTATTATTTTGAAGGCCTAGTGATTTTTAGCTGACAAGAAAAAAATTAAATGTTTGGTGAAAGGCTGAGTTCAATTGCATTTGAAAGTCATGCTGTTACATGGATCCATTTGTGATATTCATGACATTTAACAAATGTGCTGACATGTATACTACCTCAATAGGCTTTGTCAAATTTATGTAACACATCTAGTAACACATACACCTCTAGTGTATATAATATGCCATCTTGTCCTATATAATGTAATTTTTTGGGGCATTTATATAATTTGTGTGTTTCTAATCAATTTGATTGATGCATTTTATTTGGATGCTACATAGTTGTGTGGAACTGAGTAGGGTTTTTTAATTCTATATACTCAGATTAGTAATTTAATTTTTCTGTTCTCCACTTTTTCAATTTGTCTAACAACATGAGAACACAAGAGCTTTTTGAATACATCTTGAGCTTCAGACAGAAGGGGCTAATATTTAGCAACCTCTTGGTGCAACTGGTTTTTGGTATTTTTTGCAAAGTCTCTAATAACAATCACTCTATTGTTTCCCTGTATTTGGAGATGTATGATATGGATTATTTAGATCCTAAGAGTTTTCTGTTCATATATGTCTTCTTTCCTAGAAGGTTGAGTTTTCATGTAGAAGAAACATGTTATGAGAACATCATGGGGGAAATAATTATCTCTCAGTTCTCTTCATGAGTGCTTAAAAACTTAAAAGGAGTTAATTTGAATGGCTTGGCATTTAGTCCATTTATGGTGTAAATGTAGCTT
>NW_005054306.1:6656832-6667195 GCF_000277835.1 Geospiza fortis
TACTAATTCATGTAATTAATCTGATTGTTACTGGGTTATTGGTTAGTTGGTTTTTATTTCAAATCCCATATCTTAGTTTGACCTGCCCTGACCTAGGATAAGAGGTCAGGGCAAATCAGAGTGCTTCAGAGGTTGTTTGACTTTTAAGTGAATATTTGTTTAATCTTCTGAGTAAAAGTGTGTAAAAGTGAATAGTCCTGAGCAGGTTCTTGGGTAAAAGGTCATGTCAGGTTTACTTGTCTGACTTTTCCTCTTCTTTTCCCACCCAGCAGTGTGATAACAAGTACCTCACCCATCTTAAAGATTATGTCTTTGTATATAAGTCAAGATCAGACAAGAGGTACAATGTATTGCATTTTCAGTTTCAAGTAGAGGCTCATTATGGAGGATAATACTTGAATTAAGACAAAACAGATACAGTGGTGAGAGAAAGAGGGAGAGGAAAATTGTAACTCTTCAGTTAATGCTCTTATCCTGCAGTATCCCCATCACTCAAGAGCACTCACATTGTGTATCACAGTAGTCTGCAGCAATGGGACCAAGCACTAGTAGTCAAATAGCTGATAAATAGTAATTTAGTAAAAGGACCAAGCTTTTATCTCCAGGAATACGGTGGCAAAAATGTGATGAATGTTAAGCAGAGAATGAGACCTGTAAGAATTAGCATCATACCTCCCAGGGAGTGAAGGCAGACGGATCCTTGCAGTCTCTGTCTTTGCACAGCCCTTTAATGGCGTGAGCTATAGCATAGACTGCAAGCATAGTACTATGGATAAATCCTGGTTCAACATTAGCATTCAAAAAATCATCTTTCCAGATCTGAGGCTTACTCCCATCATTTTCCAATAGATTATCCTGGGACTGATTCGCAATGCATGTTTGAAAGTCATGATATTCCAGGTGTGCACAGACTGACAAAAGCATAATATATTCACCTAAAAACTTGTTGTTTTCAATGGGCTTTTTATGAAGGTTTCTCAAAAACTCTTGGAATGAGGAGATGTCTCCATTTTTAAATCCAAATCCCACAACTGTTCCTAGCTGTCTGATATTGGGAATTGTGCTGATCTTGACTGCAGTTGACCAGTTATCACTTGCAATCCAGATTTTATTAACGTTCTTCTCAATTGCCTTCTTGAATAGTTTGAGTACATGAAACTGTCTCATAAAGACAACAATAACATTTACTCTTTTTTCCTTGACAATCTTCTCAATTGCTTGATCAACTTTGGTGTGAAAGGTGCTGTCAGAGAGATAGGCTGGCAGCATCTCTTTAAAAGCTATGCAAACGTTGTTTGCCATGGCCTGGATGCCAAAGCTCTCCAGAGCAAACCGCCCATTGTCATCATCAGTGGCTATTACTCCAATCCAGTTCCACCCAGATTCACAGATCAAGCGAGTCATTGCTCTTGTCTGGTGAAAATCACTGGGGATAGTCCTGAAGAAAGAAGGAAATCTGATTTTGTCACTGAGGATTTCAGCTGATGATGCAGAACTGACCTAGGAAGAGTGAACAATTCAGTTACAGATGTATTCTCCTCCAAAGGATGCCAAGAGATCCAAAGCTGCCATGATTGCTCTTTCTTCCCACCTGACCCAGGCTCCCTCCTCCTGTGATTCTGCATCCACAAGCTGCAGCTAAAGGGGCAGGTTCTCTCTCCCTGCTCTAAGGGTGCAGACTCATGCCCAGCACCAGTTACACTTTCTCCCTTCCACATAATTCAGTGAAGGTCAAGAGCAAAACCTTTCAAAACGGATATGACAGTAATAATGGTATATAGATTTTGTATTACTCTGTTCAGATACCATCAATATGCTTTTCAAAACAGTATTTAAAACATTGGCTATTTTTTGAGTCTCTCTTCAAATTGCTAGTATTCTTATATTTTGTAGTATTTTCCTGTCACTGAGTGCTTAGTATGGTTCACACACATATATATACATACTTTCTCACCAATATTTAATTATTATATTTCAAAAGGATCATTAAATCAGTTGGAAGAACCTCACAGACAAACAAACAGTAACCAATAATACAAAATTATATAACTTTTTCATACAAAAGATTTATTATCTTTTTCTTCTGAATGTAGCTGGAAAAACATAAAGAGAACATTGCTATTTAAATCTCTCCAGTTTTAATGCTTTCTTATTTTTTTGTTGGAACTTTTTTCCCCCTACATTTCTTGACAGTTCTTAAAAAATAAATTTAAGCTTTCCAGAACCAAAGACACCTGTCTGGAGGGAATACCAAAATCTTACTGTGTCAGAACACTGCAAATGCTATTGATAAGAAAAATCTATTGGGTCCCATTTTACACCTATGCCCTACTGCAGATTTTTTTAGTCACTTGCCTTTTAATTATGTTCAAGTGTGGCACTTTAGTTTTCATACTTACTACAGTTCCTGTGGTGGCGTTGGAGGTCAGAATTACTTCCTACCATTGCAGAGGAGAAGATTCAGTTAGAAGTTATCTTTAGTTCAGATTTTATGTCTTTTCCACTTATTTGGCTAATTTATACCTATTGCCAAAACCAAAGTGCAAGACAGGATGGTGTGGAAGTGGATCTGTTTCTTCCTTCTTAGTCCTGGCCTTGACACTAATTGTTTTACAAAGCTGACAGTAGGAAGGTTAGCACGGCCTAAGCACAAATGTGGGACTGTACTAGTCCTAGAGAGGTCAGAAATAGAAAAGAATGTTTTGGGAAGGACTAGTGTGGATCTAAACTGTTGTATTCTTTCACTTCTACAATTGTTTGAAGAGTACTAGGGGAAAACCTTCATTTTAGAGCAATCTTCCTCACTTCCCTGTCCATAATTTTTACTGATTCCAACATTTAATTTCCCTTGGGCTGGAGAGAATCCCTGAATTTCTGGACAGATCAGATCAGATCTGGCCTCTTTTTTTTTTTTTTTAGTTTGAGATTTGAGTACTTTCATATTCACGACCAGGCAAAGTGTACATGTCAGCTGTAACTTTGCTGCCTGAATAAAGTCCTTGAGTGTCATCCAAGGTACATTGGAGTAACCAGGACTGACCAGAGGCACTGCCACAATGACAAGAGCCCAGCATGAGCCTGAAAAAAACACTTGGATAAATGTGCCTTGGGTATAGAAGATATCCCTTACTGCCTTTGTTTGGGTAAGTGAACCAAGGCCTCCACTTGGAGCTGAAGCCCACCCATCCTGTTGTCCTTAGGATAAACCAAATCCTGTCCTGTAGTAAATATGTGGCTTTTGTAATTCCTGTGATCAGAGCCTTAATTCTTAGCATGGTAAATCTGACCCTCTGTCCAAAATAAAATAGTTGCCTCAAACTTACCTGCGGGATTAATTGCAAAGCCAACAGCCTTGACACTGCCATTGACACCTCTGAGTAGCTGGCTCCAGTGACTGCCTTGACTCTCGGGATGTAGTCTGAGTAGTTGCACTTGAACTCCACGGCATCCTCAGAAGAATTGAATTTAGACAGAAATCTCAGAGCAGACGCCATGGCTTTTGTAACTTCTGCACACGTGTCGTAGATTTCATAGCCCAGGGTAACTCCAGATAACAGCGTTGAGTTGTTGATAGTTTCAATAGCATGTATCATTGCAAGTGTCTGAAGAAAAACTTGAATTTCAAAGCTGTCAGAGAAACATAGGCAGTATTTTTTAGGAAAACTTTGTTGGAAGCAAGGGTGAAGGAAAGTCTGTTTTGAACCTATCCCTTAGAATTTAACAACTGCTGAAAAGAACTGATGTGTAGTAAGTTTTGTGTGTTTTGCTTGGGTTTAGTGTACAAAAGATTAAAAACCGTTTTTTTCTCATTTAACAGGAGACTAAGTAAAATAAACACAAAGCTGAAAATATACTTGAATAAAAGTGTTTTTCTGGAAAAGAAAAAAGCATTAAAAGTTTAATTTTCATGATACATGAAAATTTGCAAGTGATATCTTCAGGAAGTGTCTGTCAAAGTCAGTGAAGATATTCTAGTTTATTACACCCACCCACTAAGTTTTTTAAAAATGTATTTATTTTCACCAAAAGCATGAAGCAAAGAAAAGGAAGTACTAAATGTTTCAGAATAGAAGGAAATATTTCAGAGGTCAATGTCTCTGGTAGTTGCATTGATGTTTCTGAAATACTCTTCAGACCTGATGAAGTTAGCCCAGACATTTCCCCTCATCTCCAGTGGATGTTATAAGAGGTGATTAATCAAAACTGAGATAGCACAAAATGTCTACAATACAACAAACCCTCCTCTCAGGCAAACTTCTCTAAAGATTACAAATCTTATGACCTAAATTAAATTTCAGATGGACTTGAGATAATTTATGTCTCCATAGAAAAATAATGGAAGACAGACAAAGTTATCAACTTACTCAACATTTTGACATAAATCCAGATGGATACCTGCATGCCTAGCTGATTGTTAGATTCAGATGTGGGATTAAGTTGCAAAATTCAAATAAAATTTGTGGATTTGCACCTATATTTCAATTTAAAAAAATGCATGTTTGGAATTTCTGGTCTTAAGAAATATTTATTATGTACTTAAAATGAAATTCTTCACCAGGTTTCCTTTTTATGTCTTCCAGAAACATGATGTTTCAAGCACAGTAGGATTTGGAGCCAACAGAATAAATATTCTGATGCAAAGAATGCATGCATGACAAGGTGTTTACATGTAGGCTATCCTATAACATAATGCCACAATTACACTTCCAAGTGTAATAATTATGGTAATTTAAAAAATAACTACAGTGTCACCATCAAGGTACTATCATAGATTATAACTGAGCTGCCCAAGAGATGGGAGGCAGACTTTATTATGGGCTTGGGGAAAATGGAATAGTCTGCCTGTGTCCAGATCATGTAGGTTCAGCTTCATAACAATGAATAGATGCCCAGCTGAGTCCTTCAGGCCTATAGCAAATTAGCTGTAAGGAATATATATACATGGCAATCAGATGATAATACAAACATCCAAGGCTATTTGATTATCTGGGAAAATTGAAAGAGGATCAAAATGCTCATTCCCTTCCTTGGTAAACTGCAGTATTTTTACTGTAACTTGGTCATATTTTGTCATCCTGTGTTAATTTACATGAAATTTTTGTGATGTCCAAGGAATTTTTTAAGTCTAAGCAAAGCAAACGAACCAGAATTTGTTGACCTTAACATAAGAGTTACATGTCCAGCGCCAGTGCTCTCTTTGCTGCATGTTTAATTTCCAGTATTACTCACCCAGCACAATTCTGAATTACTGGCTTGATGGGATCTTCTTCTGGATGCAGCATTTCACTGTGAACTGCAAACAAGCCTCCAATAATGATGTCCCCTGGAGAACTGGCACCCACAAAGTCCTCAGCATTCTGGCAGGAGAAAGCGACGTCGGTGCCGACCACGAAGCAGGGGATCAAAAAGATAACAAATGCCATGTGTCCCAGCTTTGAGTCAATCAAGCTGCAGCGCCAACAAGGGCATCTGTGTCATCTGTAAAGAGCAGCAAAGGACAAAGGCTGCGCTCACAAGCTGGTCACACCTCATAAGGTGCTTGTATTTGCCTCACTGGACAAGGCTTTTTTATTGAAGGTACTAAAGCAGTGCTGTCAAATAAAATGTGAGGGTGCGGTGATGTGAGAGTGGAGAGGGAGGGAGAAAGATAAATGGGTTTAAAAGGAAATGCTAGACATTAAATCTCTCATGTTGTGTTCAAAGTTTCTGATACCTTATCTGAAACACGTGGCAAATATTTTGGTATAAATTTGGGTTTGTTTTGAATTCCTTCCAGCTGAGTGCAGTGTGCAAAGAAGTAATTATATAATATGGTAGTAGTGATACTGCTGTGACCATGTTTTAAGAGCCTGGTCTGAAAATGCTAAAATATTAAAAAAATCCCTGTCGCAGTGTGTTTTATATCAGACTCTGGTTCAAAAATCCCAACCTCAAACTACCAAAAGACTGCTGTTCTCTCAAACCCTTATATGATTTAAAATCCTTGCATAAAAATCATTTGGATTAGTTAATCTTCATGGTTCTAAGGTACATGTCTTAGGGATTTTAGTGGGTTTTGGATCAGGTTCCATATTAACAAACCAGGCCAAATCTGCTGCTGGTTAATGTGATAAACACAGAACAGTGGGAATCAATAACTTTAGTCCCAGTTTTTGCTTTCCTCCTGTCTGACTGAGGACACCAGTGCACAAACAGCAGCTCCTGTGCTGTGGGAGGAATGGGAAGTGGCTGTTCTCACCACCACTGCTCCCCTCAGATCCACAGGAATCAGACGCTGTGCCAGAAGTGAACTCAGGGAAAAGAGAAGCAGAAACTGGACTCTCTGTTTTCATAAACCCCAATCTTAAACATCAAAGTGAACCTCCTTAGGACAGAAACGTGGTTTATGCTAATAAGTCAATTTGTGTGAGGGACACAGATCTGATCTCTGGTCTGATCTGAGGTCTGTTTCTGACATTGGTTTATTTCCTGTTTTCTTTTAATGGCTTCTTCAGATTTTGCTTCTTTTGGCACTATGCCAAAACACTCCCAAAAGAATGGGTTCAGCCGTAGCATATATTGTCTGTGATTGTATAAAATCTAGGTTTACACAGAAAATTTCAACCAAGGTTTATTTACTGGCAAAGAAAATTAGAAATGGGTTGTCTGTTACGCATTCTTTCTGATAAGCATAATGCATACTGTATAAATTATTCAAATTATTATATTTTGCTTGTTTTTTCAATAGTCTCTTTGTAGCAAAATATCCATTTACAACCAAGATATTTTTTGTAAATGCAAATGCAGTAGACAAAATACTTGTTAATCCCTAGTTAAGTTAACGTTTGGGCTCTTTATTTTAATATAGCTGTTTGTGTTTCTTTCATCCACCTTCTTCCTTTCCATGTGGGATTCTCAATGCTGGGTCAGTGCAGATAGTAAAGAGCTGCCTGCCTTTTCTTTAATGTATCTGACCACATTTATCTATGGGCAGATGTTGATAACAGTTTATTCTGCTTCTGCTCTGACTCACAAACATTCCAGCTATTCCAAAGGTTTTCCTCTTGACTTATAACAGCATTAACTGTAGTCAGATGCTGGCCCTGACTTATGAGACATTCACCTGCAAATATTCATGTACTTGCTCCTTTCCAGCCATGTAATGCAACCTAAAGCCTGGTTCCACATACTCTAGTGTTTCCTTTACCTTGCATGTAATTCTGTATTTAAAATTTGTGTATACTTAGATGTAACTAAAGCATAAGACTGGAGCTAGCCATTTCCTTAAACAAGTCATAAGAAATAATAGTATGAAATACAGCTTTTAAGGGCTTAACACTAAATATTATTATAAGGACTCAATGGAAACACAGTACTGATAATTTTAAACTTCAAATTTGTTATGTATGACTGTACTCTGGACAGTCTCCAAAAACATATTAATTTCTATAGAAGAGGATTTTACCTACCAACAGAAAATCCTTACTTGATCACTTTGGAAAATGGAAGTTGACAAAATAAACATCACATATAATTGATGCATAATTTCATGTTATTTATAAAAACATCATAAAAAGAGGTGTGCTTTCAAGTCAGCTGCACAGATTTTATGTCACAGTGTTATTTTCAAAAGAAAGAGTGCTTATTGGTTTTGTTTATTTTCAAGACCTATATCTCATAATTACTACTAGCAATGAGAGGTATGTAATAGTTTTACTAATTTGCCTCAGCTTAATCTAGTATTGCAGAATTGACTTGAACCATTTGCAAATATCCTTTTTCTTCAGCACTTGGATGCAATAGAAATAATTTACAGTAAACAGTGTTCCTTGTTTCAAACGTAGTGACATATCATGGACACAACAGCAGACTTTCACAGCTGTCAGCACAGAAGTATTTCCTGGCAGGTAGATTCAAGCATTTGAGTCAGGGGAATTCAGTGAAGTACCATCATGTCTCAAAAGCTGCCTCTAATGGGCTGTGCAAAGATGGTAAACAGGACCTAACAATCCCAAAGCTACTGTGAGAGCCATAGGTGAATTCTAAGAGGCCTCAGAGGATCTTGTGGAGACAAAGAGGTCCTGTCAGTATCTCTGTGTGCCCCAGAGTTACCTCTTGCCATGACAAAGTGATTAATTCCACCGGGCCTTGGGAAGGACCAGAATTGGTGGGGTTTCGAGAACGGCCCTTGCAAGCCCTCAACACTAATCCTTCAGGTGACTTCTTTTAAATTTATGCCCAGTAAATTTTTGGCAAAGTGTTGAAAAGACCGACAATTAAAGATGTACAAGAGAAGCTGTGTATGACTTGAGTGTGAGACTAACAGGGTGTAGCCTCAGAGCAGTGGACATCTGGGGATGGATCACCTGCTCCTCCTGTCTTTACAGCCTCTAGACCTGGACAGACAGGTCTCTGCCTTCGTGCAGAAGGAAGTTTTGCAACTCTCAGTTGCTTTGTCCAGCAAAGAGAGACTACACTGGTACATCAGACAAATACCTACTTTTTGGCTGAACTTCTTTGTCCTAGCTGTTGTTTCTCATGGAGATGATGATGGCTTAGATTCCAACGAGAATATATTTTCTCTGAAGCCCATCCAGCCAGGCACTGTTAAATGAGAAATACATTTTTCATTACTTCCTATTTTAAACTGGTTTTAATTGTGCTGTTTCCAAACATACATCAGATAGCAAAATCCTCTGCCAGACATGCACAATAGCTAAAGGAAGAAAGAAAAAAATTTGGATATTTTCACTGTTATTAATTTGAATAACATTTGAATTTCATTTGAGTAGGGTAGCCCCCCCTCACTCAGCCAGGACTTACACTGACACAATGGCAATCGTCCTTTTTGAAGAAGCCAGCAACATTCAAATAAAATCCCATCATTTACATTAAAAAGATTAAATATTGGTTAGGATTGCCAGATTATTTGATCAATAGAACCATAGTGTTTAACACAGTGATTTTGATTTACTAAATTTCTTTTAAGGAAGTTCAAACAATGGGAGGAAAAAAAGAAGGAGGCATTTAATGATTTAATTTCAAGTACATTTAAAAAATTCTCTAATTTATTGGGACCTATACAGATTAATTGTAAATATGAAAATTATACATGGGAAGATTATTACCCATTATTTTGATTTGTGGTCTGTTATAAAAAACAAAGATAAAAATAAAAAAATACACGAACAGTGAAATGGAATTTGGATGGAAGCCAACAGCTCACATTAATTCCTGAGAAACAAACTAACTCAATTTTCAAGTTCATTGAGTTTGTCCTCTAGAGGATGTCAGCTGAGCTGCATGGTGGGAAGGACAAATGCTATTTTTCTTTATCAGGTCACAATGTTGTAACGTGTCTCCTGATGTTCCTTGAAAGTTGAATTTCTCCTGATGCAAATGACCTTGTTGGAGTACTTCTGGTTGAAAACTGAGATACTGGGGCACAGAAGTGGCTTCAACCTCCTCCCTGAACTGCCAGGGACATCCTGGGCAGTCTCACAACAATTTCTTTTACAGAAAGTGTTTTAGTAATTAGTCCATGTTGTACACATTCAGTGCACCTTCTGCTGTTTATGCTAGGAAAAGGGTACAAGAAATTAAAACAAAGTTGTGAAAGGGCCTACATTTGAACTAATGCCTACATTTATTTTTTTTAGTTCCAGTCAGATATGTTTGTTTCACTTAGCTTTTCTCTGATATTTTAATATACTTAGATTAAATTTGAAGTCAAACACAATTTAATGTGAAAAAATCAAGGGGATTTGAATTTTCTGATGTTGACAGAATATATTTTTAGCCATTCCAAAGCTGAATTTACTTGTAAAGGACCTGGTGTTTTTTTCTAAATAATCCAGCAAGCCTAATCCTATTCCAGCCACCCAAGAGAGTCAGCTACATAGGTTGGATTCAGGACAGTTTTTCATAAAAGCCAGCATGGTAGGCATGACCCAACTTATTGACATGACATTTTCAGAATTTTTCAGGTTTTATGTCTCTCCTTTGTTCCATCTCCCCCTCTTTTAATTGAAAAACAAGATAGCAAAAATGTCATTCATCTGTTGACAATGCAAATATTTGGTCCCAGCCTGTAGTGAAAGGGTCATCCAGAGGGAAAGAAAACCTCTAACTTAGGAATTTGGGCTTTCTCCTGAGAGGCTGGAGGCCAGAGGTCCTTCTGCCAGTGACTGCTCTCAATCCTGGAGTGAGATCTTTGCTACATAAAAGGAGGGGACTTAAATCTTTCTCTTCTAGTATCCCATACTTACTAGAATGTCATCAAAAATTTGTCCGAGAAAGCCTTTCTTGCCTGAGCAGTAAGAACCTTCCTAAGAGACTCAGCAAATTCAGAAATGCCTGGGATTGTAGTGCCTAGTATATCTAG
>NW_005054306.1:6667217-6673101 GCF_000277835.1 Geospiza fortis
TGCCAATGGCAAGTATGACGTTTGTGCCAAGCAACTCTCAGTACTATTAATAAGGAATACAGTTCAAAATAAAATTAGGTTTATAGGAATTTAAAAATGTAAGTGGTTACACTTTTTAGACATCTCCAAGAGTCTTGATTGTGGAGGATCTGAGAGTGTTGGTTTTAAATACAGGCTGCTAAAGGGACAGGTAACCACATAAATCCAGATAGCCATCTTGGTGACCTTGTGCTTATTCTCATTAAATCACTTTTGCAAAGAGCACTGAGTGATTTTTTAACTCTTGCACTGCTTGTCCCACATAAGTTCTTTAAAAAATATTCACATTTTTCTTCAGTCATTTTGGAGATAAAACAGGACTGCTAATATTAAACAGTAATTTGAATAAGAGAAATGAAAATAGGTTTTGGAAGCAGGGACTGAAAGTCAGGTGGACCCTAATTTTAAGGGAATGCCTTAATTACTAAAATGTATAATGAAAATACTCACCCAAATGTTCAAGTCTATTCAAATATCAGCAGATATCTATTCAAATATCAATAATAATCAGAGAATTCTCTTGCTTTCGTCTCTCGGCATACTTTAACAAAAACACATTTGACAAACATGGATTTAAAACACTTCGGATAGAGAAGAAAATCAAGTCCATGTCTCCCAAATGTGCTGCCTGACAGGACCTAGAATGGCACACCAGGAAAAGAGCAGGTCTTCACTTTCCCATTTCATAAACCTTTATCTTGTCACTGTCTTGAAACCATGCACTTTTTCCATGAATACTTAGTTATCTGACACAGAGGAAGGTACTTTGGGAAGATACTTTTTCCAGATGTCCCTTCCAACATCATCCATTGTGTAGTTCTGTGATAAAGCCACACTCAACAGCATCTGGGAATAGGGGCCCACAGGTGCCAAATAGTAGAAGACGCAAGTGGGATTTGAAACTCCTCCCAGGACAAACTACTGTAGTCAATCCTGAACTCAGCCGGCAGGTCTTGGGGAACTCTGTTTCTGAGAACCTAAATCTCCTTATGTTTATACAGGAGATAAGCTGTTAAGAGCTCCTTACCCAGCTGTGAGGAGCTCTGCAGGCAAGGAACAAGATTCCCAAAAGTAGAGAGGTTTTATGCCTTAGTCCAGGTTTGATGCTTATTGTTTCAAGGTTGCCATTGTCACCCTTATTCTGGACTTTTTAATTTACTTTGGTTAAGATCTTTTGAGATCTTAAAAGATTTCAGTTCGCCTTACAAGATTTAACTGATTGTGTTATAAAAGTAAACATACACCTGCAAAGAGAGTACAGGCAGAACAGGTGACACTCATAAAAATTCCTTTCAGATAAGGAAAAGAACCCAAAATAGTAAATCCATGAATCATTCTGGACGCTAACTTCAACCTTCAGATTGAAAGACTGAGAAAAAAAGAAATAAAGTTTCACACATTAACACCATCGGGAATGTTTATTTCTAAAAAGTTCACAGTTATAATATTGAAGAGTAACATAACATTCTGCACACTTCCTATAGAATATTGTGCACTATTGTTTAAGGACAACTTACATATTCAGAAATACTGCATCGCTGACTTTGACTAACAAGAAAATAGCAAAGAAAATTTTGCTGTAATTTCTGTTCCCTGTCAAGAAATTATCTTGGAAGAAATACCTCAAGGATGGACAAACCTATAAATCTGCACTTACTCTCACAAGCATTCTGCTTATATACATTTTTTTAGAAATACAATATGAAATGGCTACCAGCTCACAAATGAATTTGATCTTAAGTTCAGTATTAAATCTCTTTGCAATCACACAGCCTTTAAAGCTGAGGTGATAGAACAACTATCATGACCTCTATTAATTGGAAGAAGAAACAAGTTATGTCAGCAGCTATCCGAAAGACAGAAAAAATTTACTAGGATCAACCAAGAGCAGAGCAGAATTACATTAGCTATGTGAATTTTTCTTTTACTTGTTGCCAGAGATTTGTTGCTATTTTCTCCAGTAAATTTTCAAGCATTCAATTTTCTGAAGTTTTCAGGTACTTCCATCATGGCCTAAATAAATGAAATGGTTATTGCCACACTGCCAGACAGAAATTCCATGATTTCACAGAAAAGTAAGGAAGTTTTATCTGAAAAAAAAAGAAAGAAAAATAAGTTAGTTTTTTCCTAGAGGGATACTTAAATATTTCTGTGTTTAAAAGATAAAAATATTTACCAGTCTTTTCTGTCTGATAGGGCCACTCTAAAGTCTGAAAGGAAAAGTATAAAACCTTGTACTACAGGTTGTTTGAAGGATTCCCCTTCTTTCAACAGAAAAAAGAGTTTCTATCATTTAGAAGTAATCCAGAGGGGCAGCAAGAAAAAATAACTTGAGGAGTTTGAGACCAATTCATATAGTGTTTTCCATCTGTTGTTTTGGTTTGGTTTTTTGTTTATTTGGTTTGGTTTGATTTTAAATTAGAATTTCACACATCAATTCCTTTATGTAAATTTCCACCACCCACTGGGGGAGCTCTGTTTTAATGTCACTCCTAGTGATAAAAAAATCATATTTTTGTGGCATCTAACATCTAAATTGTTAAAATCTTTACCTCTAATACATTGAAATGCAGATACTGCTTCTTCTAGATCTGTAGAATAAATGTACTTATATGCAGAATGTACTTAGATGCAGAATCCTTTGACATGCATTTGTCTAAGCAGTTTAATAAGGGCAGCAGATTCTCAAGACATATAAAATGGTTTGAGCTGAAAAGGACCATTAAAGATCATTTAGTTTCAAACTTCCTGCCATGGGCAGGGGCTCTTTGCACTAGACCAGACTGGTGAAAGCCCCATCCAACCTGGCCTTGAACACTTTCAGATTTGAGGCATCCACAACTTCCTGGGCAACCTGCTCCGGTGCCTCACCACCCTCATTGTAAAAATGTCTTCCTTATAAACAGTGTAAATCCACCCTCTCTCACTTTTAAGTCATTGCCTCTTGTCCTGTCACTACAGGACTTGCTTAAAAGTCTTTCTTTATCTTTCTTGTAAGCCACTTTTACATACTGAAAGACTGCAAATATTTTCTTATTGTTCCTGAGATAATATCTTGGTTAAAAAAAGGTAATGTCATTATTCTCACACGAATGCATTCACAAATCATCAACAAGGCACAATCAAAACCTGCTGATGATAATAATAATGATGATGATGATGATGATGGTACTTCTCATTAGAGTCTGTGGATATCTCTGTAGGTTAATGAAAAATGATTGGTAATATCATGATTACAAGAAGTGAGGCAGTAAAAAAGGTCTCTGCACAGGTGCCACATTTAGTCCTTTCTCATTAATGAGAAATTAGAAAACAGAAAATGAAATTATTTTTTGCATTACACCAGAGTAATTTACAGCCTAATTCTGCAGAGGTGTTTAAGCTAAACTCATCTGTATCCCCCCAGGACTGAAACATGATAGATCTCCAGATAAGGTGTGAGACTATCATGTTCAGAAATGGACCAATACACCTTCAAATTCAAAGATCACAATAATAGATCACAACATGACCTATTAAGTACCAAGGTCTTTGAAGGCACAAGTTTTAATATGTGGCAATGTAGCATATGCATTGCATTATTAGGAAATAAATGTTAATGGAAACATGAAAGAAAAGAAGTGGAAGGTGAATTTTAGGGTCAGAATTGTTTAATCCTATATATCCAACACAAATATTTTGAAAAAACCCCATAGTCACCAGAGTTTCTCATCAGGAATTTAATTCCCATGAGAGTTTTCTCTTTCTCCAAAGGTCTAACCCTTACTCAGTCTGGTTTATTTATGTTATTTCCGATTCCTAAAATGAGCATTTCCAAGTGTCTTGTTTTTTAGGATGTGTAGCAGTAGTATTTGATTGGAATTTTGATAAATGTGCAGATATATCCATGTGTATTTTCTGCAAGCTTATATGCAAATACATGAAAAAATAAAGATGTAGCTAGATAACGACCAAGGGCTGGTTTCTGTTGCCATGTGCTATCATTCTTCACCCCAAAACAGAATGTATTATGATAGCTACAAAGTTTCTCTGTGGAATTCCCCTGGCTGTTGAAATAATGTGATGCGGTATAGTGGCCATGGTGGCATTCAGTCAAAGGTAGGACTTGATAATCTTGGAGGTCTTTTTCAACCTTAATGATTCTATAATTCTATGAAAATGATTCTATAATTCGAACAAGGGCAACAGAACTGGAGAAGGGTAAATCCAACACGCTAAAAGCATTGAATAAACCTGTTTCTTGGAGCACCCTTTACTACCATCACAATAACCCAGGCATCACTTCAGGATGCCCTTAACTCGAGTTAGTTCAGATTGCAGTGGGATGTACTGCTAAATCCGGCACAAATGCTCTCTGCCCTTAATCACAGAGTCCATCTGTTGATAAGAGACACAGCAAAGACCTTTCTGGTGTTTTCAAAACATGTAGCTGGTGGAACAGGTGGCGTTGAAGGTGTTCTGGGTGAAGGAAAGGACTAGCTCAGGCTGGCTGGAGCTGAGGAGATACTCAGCCTCCTTCAGCTTGGTGTGTTAAACAGAGAAGGAAACAGGCAAGGTGGCTCATTTAATGTCAGGGATTTGGGAAGCACCCTGACCACCAGGAACCTGGCTGCTACTGAGCACACCCAGTATCCCTTTATCAAAAAATCCTTATCAATTTAGATCCTCTGCATGATGTAAGGTTTCATACTGTGCCCTCCCCAGGGCATGCTGGCTTTCTGTCCACTATCCCAGCTACCCCAAGGATCTTGTCCTTGGCCAGGATTTATGCTCAGAAGGGCTGAAAACAGTATGACCACTTTGTGGTTGAAGTTAGATCTTTGACAGCAAGCAACATAACTCCTCTTATGCAGATATTTGAGTTAATTCTCTACAGACCAGCAAGAAGTTGTGATTTTTCTTAGAGCACAATACCTCTCTGACTGTGTACATGTGACAATGTAAACTTTTATTGAGTGTTTGCTTAGCAAATAAGGACCTGATCAAGAGCCCATTGAAGTCAGTGGGAAGGATAATACAATTGCCTCTGCATCAGCCATTGAATTGCCCTCACATTGTCATTAAATATAATGTATATATTAAATGCTTTTTAAAATATCGTCCAAATATATAATGAAGGGAAAAAGAATTTTTTCTTCTGTCACAAATTTTAAAATAATTGGCTATAACTTCTTCATTACTGGGAAACACCATTTCATCAGTGAAAAACAGGGGACAGCAACAGCAAACACGTGGTTCCTGACCTTAGAAAACACTTGCCTGAAGTAAGTCAGAAGCTAGCAGTGCACAAGTGTCTCTCCATCCAGGAAACAGCTTCACCTCTTCCTCATTCCAAGCCTCATTCCTCCATTTCAAAACACAGCATGTGCTAAAAATGGGAATATGCAAATGAGCAAGCAGCGCTTTTGTTTCCAGATTAATTGAGGGCCTGAGCAACTTCCAGGTGAAGGCACTGTTTGTCCCCGTGCCTTTTTGTAGTGTGGCCAATTGATCTCAAGAAAATAAAATCTTCTGGAGAGAAAACCAGAATTATTCAGAGTAATAGAACACTAGATTCAGATACGGAGCACTTAGTAGATTCCTAGTGCAGCACGCTTCTCTTATGCCTAGCTGGAAAAACATTGCTAATATTCCCTAAAAATAGAAAGGCAGGGCGAGGCAGGGCACAGAAAGGCAAGGCAAGGAAAGAAAGAAAGAAAGGAAAAAGGAAGAGGTTTGTTCTACACAACGGAATTGTAAAGTTGCACAGTAACTATGTGAGATTATTTTTTCAAAGGTAGCTGCATTAATCTAAAAAGCACATTTTTCACATCACCCATTAATTGGTCAGTGGTTCCACAGTCAG
>NW_005054306.1:6673124-6676985 GCF_000277835.1 Geospiza fortis
ATCCTTATATATCCTCTATCCTGACCATCCTCCTTCGCTTTCCCTCAGTCCCAGTGATACCATCCCAACCACATTCTGGCTCTGATCACACTTCTGGGCTCATTTAACAATTTGAAATATCAGAAAGCCCTTCATTGTTTTCTCTTGCCCTTGTTTCCTGTTCCTTCAGTAAATTACACTGACACAGAAGTGTTGACAAGTGCTGAATGCTAGCAGAAGGAGCGTGTGGCTAGGAACAGGGTGGACAGACAGACACAGAGGGGGACACAAAACTTGTTTGGTGAAGTGGGGAGCTGTCTGTGAATGTAGCAGTTTAGTGAGCTGCACCCAGCTGGTGGTAGAACCTTCAGGACTCAGCTTTGCATAGAGAGAATGGTTCCTTGACTTTAGTGGTTTGCTTCTGTTAACACCTATTTAGAAGTTGTTTGCAGATAGGCTAGTTATACAAGAAGTGCTGCTAATAGACCTGTTTGGAGTATCTGCAGAAACTCTCAAAATCAATTCTTTAAGGGTGAACATATTCTCTAAGCTCAGCTCTATTCTTGGATCATTCATAGAGGAACACAAGATGTTTGAATAGCTGCTGAGTGAAAAACTCTGCTGGCCTCCTTAATATTTTTTTCCTGAATGTGCCCACCAAAGCACAGTGCAAATACATGAACGGTGAAGTGGCTGTTCAGTCTGTAAGCTTGTAGGAGCATGTACTTATATGAATACAAACATTTTCTCTCAATTTGGCACAGGAAAAAAGAATACATACTTGGCAAAAATGGCATTTCAAAATCAAGATAAGTAACCTGAGACAACTGTTTAACATTACCTGAAGAGAGATGAAGAGAGAGGTAAGCATTGAGATTTTTTGCTTACATGTACCCACATAAGGTCTGAACTATACAGTTTACCTCAACTACCTACAGAGCATAGGTTTGTAGAGGACAGACACATGTGAACTGTGAAAGGGGTTAGTGTAATATATGGTTTACTTATTTTGAAGTTTGTTCTTTGGGAAGAAAAATAGAAGGGCCCACTTCTATACAAAACAGAACGGGTTTTCATTTAAAGATCATAGGAAGAGGCAGTGAGTAAAATACCCAAACATAAAGAGACAGAGAGACAGGTCTGGCTTTATCAGCTGGAGACAGAGCAGGAAATACCTTATTAAACATCACCATCTACTGGATGCCAGCAATTGTTCCTTATAAAGGAAACTGTAAGCTTCTAAGCTGAATTAACTTGTCAGACAAGCTGATGCTTTCACAGACCTGGCTCTGCTTGTGAAGTTAGTGGCAGGGCAAGGTTTGTGCATCTTTTCCATACCAAGGTGGGAAAAGATTTTCAAAATTACAGAAACTCAGAAAGTTCAGGGTGATATAATAAAAGCTATGAAATGGCTAATAAGGCAGAATGAGAACCTATAGAAAGAAGGTGGGAATAGTCAGGCATGGAGGCAATAGCATCCTTTGGGTAATCAATTTATCTTCTTGTGGAATTTTTGTCTAGATACACACACACATGTTCCTGATGGAGTTGAATTATTCTCCTCCTGGGTAGTTTGTGCTTATTGCAGTTCCATATTAACTTTTCACTCTGTTGGCTGCACAGACAAAGTTCAACCATATTTGTGTGATTTTACAGCATCAGGACTGGCAGTTCACAGAGCTTGCTGAAGTGAAAAGGCATCAGTGCAGCCCTGCTATAGCTGCTGAGCTGGACTCTCTGGGCAATGAAAGATCCTCCTCCCCTTCCCCACTGAGAGCAGAAGTCTCCAGCCCCACACTGAAGGATGCCATTTCCCTTGTCTGGTGCCCTCCCTTCACTTCCACATTTTTCTCCACCTTCTTCCTCTACAAGCACCAGAAAAGCCACAGCTCAAAGCAACAGCAGTGGGTGATACAAGTATCCTCCTCTGTGGTAGAAGAAAGACACAACGGAAAAGTGCTTTGAGGGCCCCCCTCTTTCTTTCTTTCTTTCTTTCCCTTTGCTTTCTCTAAGGTTTCACCTGGTTGCATGCACAAAACTGGTGACTCAAGACACCAGAAAGAAGCAAATTCTTTAGAGAAATCACTTATTGCTGACGTATTAGAACCTTGAGAAGGGCTCAGAAAAAACCTGCAAAGACAAAAAAATTTTCCATATCACTGAGTGATGTTCTTAAGCCATCATTACAGTTAATTTATCAAAAAGAAGGATTCAATAATTATTGGAAACAATAAAGCTAAGATTTTGGAGGATGTTTCAATTTGTTTCAAATTTGACCCTTTAATTAATATAGATTCTTATCTAAAGAAATTTTTGTGATAAAAATCTATTCTTGGATATATGCTTTCAAACAGTGTTGCCAGTGACAGCATCAAATGCAGGAGCTCTTAGCTTAATGCATCGATTTTTAAATATTTTTTTAAATTTTCAAGATGAAAATAACTCCAAAAAGTAAACACTGAGATGTGGAAAGGACCAAAATAAATGGGAAAGCTATCTTGTTTGAATTGGTGGTGATTAAAACTGTTTCTTGCAAGGAGTCACAGAAAACCAGAAATGGAATTGCAGGAAGAGCTAAATAGATTTGTGCTATGTCAAAGCAGAGAGAATGACAAACACTGACAATTATGACAAATTAATTTATTATAACCTTGTGGAATACTGGTAAGTGCCATACTTTACTTTTATAGTACTATCAACATATTTGGAAAGAAAGAGGTGTTAGAGTCTAACAAAGAGTCCTGGCATCAACACTGTATCAGGGCTTTTGTGTAGTTCATTTGTCTGGGGAGGATATGAGGTGAAACAGTTTCCAACACTTAAGTAAACATCATGCAGGATTACACAGGAACAGATCAATAACAAATTGTATTTCTATTGCTGCATTTATCTTCCAAACATTTTGCAGTTCAAAACAGAGAACCCCTCAGGCAGATTTTTGTTAATGGCAAGTCACATTGATATGAATAAAGTTGAAAAATGTTTTGTTTTCATGTGCTGTGTTGGCAACAAGGAAAAGAAAACACTGCAACAAGATGAAATGGTGCAATACCTGAGTGCTGATAGAAAAGATATTTACATGTGACTTATAGAAACAAAGAATTCCGTTGTCCTACAGAGCACATGTATCTGTTAATTTACTCTAGGCTATACAACAGACTGTTGAATTTTGGTGGGATTACATCATTACAAAATTTACCTAAAACTAAGCAAGGCTTCCTAGGCTCTTAGTACAGACCTAGAAGGGAAACAGATTTATGAGAAGATGATCTGTTCACTGGGTAATGTGCCTGGTATGAATTAGCTCTAGGAGACACCTTTTCTTCTCCACTGACTCTAAATGGAGACTTAGGTGAACAGATTAGACTAAGAAAATTAACTCTGAGACAAAGTTAGGCAAGAGGTGCTGCATGCTTCAAGTACAAATTATAGAATTATAGATTAGTTTGGCTTGGAAGGGGCCTTTGAAATGTGCAGGGACATCTCCAACTACATCAGGCTGCTCAGAGCCCCATCCCGTCCAGCCTTACTTTGAATGTTTCCAGGGATGATGCATGCACCCACCTTGGCATTTTCTAAGAAACCAAATACGCATGGATATATGTTTTAACAGTTCTACTTAATAATCAGATTTTATTCATTAATAAACAACACGGTTAGGACCATGACTCTCAACAGACATGGTCCACAACAATACACTGTTGTGTACTCCACAACAATATTAAAAATTTCTAGGCACAAGCAATGCTGTAACATCCTTGGTACTTGTGGTTTCAGCTAGCCCAGTTTTACACCTGCCCCATCCTTTCTGTCTCCCAAAGGCTGAAATCATACATTCAGGTGGACTCTTGACTCCAGCAAGAGGGAGCTTAAATATGGGGA
>NW_005054306.1:6677019-6678425 GCF_000277835.1 Geospiza fortis
CAGCAGGATTACAAATGCTTGCTGCAGGGTGGAAACTAGCTGATCCCTAGGCTGGAGCCCTCACTCAGTTAATCCCTGTGTTGATGATGATGGATAGAATTCATTAGTGTCACTGAGGATATCCTGCCACCATAAGAATCCTGCCATTTAAGAACAAATAGCTACATTTAGCTCCATAATTCCAAAATATCCATGTTCAATGTCACATTGGATTTTGATCACAAAATATTCAACATAACAATATGCAGCTGAGATATTTTATCATACCATGGAAACACTGGTCATGGTGGACCAAATTGTGATTGCTTGTGCCAGTGCTCAGGCCAGCCAAAAGTCAGAGGGTCAAAGGAGATTTTACTACAACCTCAAACAAAGCCATTGGAACCAGATGCTGAACTGTCCCAGTGAGTTACAGTAAGAATTGTCACAGGCACATGTGGTCAAAGCCATACATAGCATACTTAATGAAGTAAGAAGGGAACGGGGAAACAGGGAAGAAATGTTGACTGGAGCAACTGGTAATGAAAGAAATATATTTCACACAGTGGAGGGAAGAGGTGTAAGCAGAACACCAGAAAGTTTGGGCTAAATGCCATTTTTGATTCTGGGACCCCCTCACAGGTCTGCCTTGGGTCTGAAGTCCATCATTTATTCTTATGATGAGGTTTTTGGCCTTTCAGCAGATATGGGCACACCATATTTGTTAAATATGGATTTGACAGATGATAGCTGGTCCGACAATGCATCTCTGCAGGAGTGGAAGTGGTCATATTCTGCTGCTTTGTAGTGCTGGTGGTGTCAATGACTTGAGGTGCAACAAAAGACTGGAAGAGAGCAGAAGGAAAGCAGCTATTTATGAGCTTTGTGTTTGTGACAGCCCAGCACTACTTGTTGGCTCAAAGAATGCTTCACAATTCATACAATATAATATTTCAGGGCTGCTCGCTACCACAAGTCACACTACAATTTCCCAGTCCTTATCTGGAACAGCACAACACCTAACATTTTGTTTTAATGAGAATTTATTAAAACAGTAGTTGTTGCAGTGATCATACTAGGTTTCCATCCTACTGACAATTTTGTTCTCTGGAAAAAGCAAGGACCACTTTCTGTGATTGTCTCCTGCCATCTCTCAGTCAGCATGCTGAAATGGAGAAAAGCAAAGCCACGTCTGCCAGATGAATGTACGAAATGAAGATGTTTTGCTCCATCACCCACAAAATTACGCTGGGAATTAAGGAAATACGGACAGTGACAGATAGTGCCCACAAGGGTCCCACCACTGGCCCTGCGGCTGTCAGAGGCAGCTGCGAAGCGCAGAGCGCCCGTCGCCCTCCGCGGGCGGGGAGAACAAGGAGAGAGCCTCCGCGGCCGCCTTCTGCCCTGGTGGGACGAGGGGACACTGC
>NW_005054306.1:6679126-6701209 GCF_000277835.1 Geospiza fortis
CGTAACGATGCCCTTGGGCCTCTCTTCTTGTCCCCGCGGCGCTCAGAAACACGCCTCGGCAGCGAAACCCTCTCCTCGGAAGAAGAGGATGCGGATGCTCGCGACGGCGCGCTGACAGCTGCCGACCAAAGCCCGTGTTCGAAGAGGAGCATCACGCAGATCATGAAGGACAAGAAGAAGCAGACACAGCTCACCCTGCAATGGTAGGGCTCCAGAGAGACCCCCCTGCCCGCCCTGGGGGCTCCAGGACCGAGCCGGCGTGGCCGTCACACTCAGAGGGACCCTTTTCTGACAGCTGAGCCGGCGAGGAGGGCGACATTTCTTTTAGAAAGAATTTGTCTTTTTTGGGGTGTTCCGTTTGTTGGTTTTTGTTTTCTGGTTTTGTCTTGCGGGTTTCTTTTGGACGAGCCTCATCTACAAATAAGGACACCCATACCCAAATTTCTGAGTTTTGAAATTATCAAAGGTTTGTCACCTAATAGAAGTCTTAGTCAGATTCTCACGCTGTGTGGCTATCAATGAAATGTATCATCAAAATGTAGAAAGGAAACATTATTTAAGAATTGCATTTGTGAACGGCTGCTTTAATTATCCTTTAAAGTTGTGGCAGTTAGATTTTCGCTGTCTTATGATGCATTTCTTTTGCATTATGTTCTCCCTCCCATTGAGGCCCTAACTTTGGTTTATTTTATCAGGGAAAAAAAGTTAACCAAATAAGAGGTCAAATTCTGCAGACATTAATTGATAAATGTTTATATTAAAATACATTTGAAATTAGGGAGGAGTTCTGTTGAATTAAATGGGAACTTAATAACAAAATGCAGATTGTCAATAGAGATATTTTTTCCTCCTATCTGAAAAATTAGACTAATCCAAATTATTCAGTTTGTTATTCTAGTTTACTTCTGAGTGTAAATAGTTAAGGATTTAAGTCTGGTGAGTCACTGCAAAATTATTCAATATGCAGTGCTTACTACACAGTATTTTCTTACAAATTTGTGTAATTTGAGAAACAAATTTATTGCACATCATCGCAGGAGTAGGGAACAATGTAAAATGATAAAGAAAAAAACCAAAAGGACAGAGAAATACCGAGCTGCTACCAAGGGTTATCTTCAAGTGAAAACAGTCAGGTTTTTGCTTCAGTTTTAAAAATTTTACTGTGATGAACATCACTCAGCACTTGTATTCTGCAAACTAATTGGGAAGCTGCATAGAAATTCACCTTCTTCAAAAAACACTGTTCTTTGCTTTTCCCACTGTGGTTTGAAGAATTCCAAGGTCCAGAGCGGAAATTAAAAAGCAAAACAATGAAGAAAAGAGACATTAGCTCGGGTGTTGAGGATACAGTGGGACAGAAGCTGCAAGTGCAGGTTCCTAGTCTTAAATCCTTTCAAAGGACTGACTTAAACCCAGGTGTTTCATGTCTAGTTAGGACTCTTATTTTCAAACTAAGGCTGGCTCTTAGGTGATGATAATTTAGTAATTTAAATAAAGCAAAAAAGTCCAGACATTGAAAAGGACTCATTAACAACAGGCATCTGGCTCCAGGTTTTCCATATTCTGCACTAAGCACCAAGTGTCGAGTCTGTCTGTAGTGCCTGTCATGTTCAGGAGAAACTCATCTGTGTGCTCTGATGGAGCTGTTCCGTAAAATTAAAAAAAGAAGAACTGAAAAAAAAAAGAGCAAAAACTGGGAAATGCAATCAGGAGAAATGGCATGTTGCTTCTTACTCTGGTAGTTTCTTTCTCTACACAGGCTGGAAGAAAACTACATTGTATGTGAAGGAGTTTGTTTACCAAGATGCATCCTTTATGCACATTATTTAGACTTCTGCAGAAAAGAGAAGCTGGAACCTGCCTGTGCTGCAACTTTTGGGAAGGTAATAAGTAAATGCCTTAATAATTTGTTAGATCAGTTGTTTGGGAGTCAGAGTTTAGTACACCTGTGTAAGAATTCTTCTGAAATTCACATGTTTTCTACTGCTAACGTACATGGAATCAGACTAACAGACTACAGTCTCTCCTGTGAAGGCATTTCTTAACATCACCTTTAGGAGATTGAAGCTGAGACTCCCTTTGATTTATTGTTGTTTTTTACAATAAAAAAAAGAAAAAGGCATTCTCTCTGAGTGCTTCTTTTCTTTCCCTTTTTATTCATGACATCAATAGGTTCTTTCCACAAAACCAGATCTGACATGGAGGACACTTAATAATTATACTAAAGGCAGTGTAAGGTGTGATGTGACACAGGCAATACTACTAGAAGGGGAAAAGAAGTTAATAACACAAAGAGCTTCCAAATGAAAAATTGTTGATTCATTCTCTTTTCTACCCTTCTCTACAATTAATCCTGAAGTAATTTAATGTAAGAGAGATGTGAACTCTCCAAATTAAATCCTGAGTATTTAGTGAAACAGGAAACCAAAAATGCTTCAAGGATCATATTTTTTTAAGCACTACTGATCTAGTAATGGTTTATACATAGCAAAATGCATTAATTTAATTAAATAATGGATTTAATGGATTTTCTGGTTCATAAAATGGTAATTTCCTATTTTATTCCTCTTGAACTGGATATACAAAAAAAGTGGATATCTATTTTTCATATACAGTTTCAGTATAAATGAGAAAGACAATAGGTCCCATTTAAACATTATTTTGACAGTGATGTGTCTATTAGATATATCTATTAGATCTACCTCTATTACTGAATTAATTTTTCAGATCACAATTTCAAATAAAAAAAATAAATTTCATTCTAGTTGTTTGTCTTTGAAAACAGAATAGCTAGAGGGCAGAGTTTCCCCTGATTTTGTTTGAATCTCTGAAGCAAAAAATACAGTTGTACTTAAGGAACTTGAACATTATAGGATTATGGTGAAGACAACTTGATGTTAAAATGTAAAAGTGAAAACAGGTTGGAAGACTGGAGATAGACAACAAGGTGGACAAGGATGGAAGAAAGCCTACAGTGTGAAACATGGCATAATCGTTTATGTTGTGCTGTAAGTGTCAAAAATGCTAATTCATTATCTACCTTAGACAGTATATTTGCACTACGATTTTTCTATAAACAGATTGCTAAGAAAGTTTGCCAGTGTTAGAAATTAATGCAGTTATTTTCTCTTTAGACCATTCGCCAGAAATTCCCTCTCCTGACCACAAGGCGGCTCGGAACAAGGGGCCATTCAAAGTAAGGCGCAATTACCTGTGTATCTGCTTATAGAACACATTTTAGGAATCATCTATGTTTCCATGTCTCCTTAATATGTACCAGTTGGCAGGGGAGTTTATTCAGAGGGTACACTGCAAGTGATAACTTTCATGTACATGTTGAAACTGATGCTCAAACTCAAGCATTTAAATTTGAAAACACTGCTGCATAATTTTTAAAATTAAACCTATTAAGCTTCTAAGTCTTGTCATTGCATTTATAGACCCATGCATATGTTGCAAATATATGTAAAAATATTAGATATAGAAATTGTTTATAATACATGTTTTTTATAGCTTCTCATCTTTCTATAAGTAGTGATTTTATTTCTCTTTTGCAAGCCTAACAACTTTCATTGTGTTCTCTCTCATGTAACAATATGGGTTCACCTAAATACACCGCCAGAAAAAGCATTGTTTTAAATTGAAGTTAAGGTATACTTCTGCTCTTTGTTGTGGGTATTTTATAAAACTCTGAAAGTACACCATCTATAGTGTGGTAGTTTCATAAATAATGTATCCTATTAATTTTTATATTTGATCTGTACAATATTAGGTTGTAGGAATAGATCATAGACAACTCTATATCACCTGGTGCTAAAATTTTTATTAGTTCTGGTTCTGGAATTATGCTTTTGGCCATGAGTAACTTAGTGTAAAGCTGTTGTGAAGAGTGGTAATAACATATTCCCTCACATCCATTTTTCTAATGAATAAATAAGATAGAAAACCAGAATAATGATAGAAATAGGAGAAACTCAAAACATTCTGTTTGTTTGGGAAAACTCTTTATTTTGAGCTACTTAGCCTTGAAAGACAAAGTTACTCTTGTCTTTCAGTAGTTTATAACCAAAACTCATAACAAAAGGAGACTGAAAAGAAAAAAATCTACAAGACTTGTTTTCCCAAGTGCTTTGCAATATTCTAGAAATGTCTGAAAGATAAATTTTTTATTTTCATAGTTTTGGGGGGTTTTAAAATGTTGTTATACCTGGTTTTCTTCCTGCCTTAGAAATACAAGAAATAGCTAGTTATTCCACCTTAGTTTTGCTGAAGAATGAATGAAATGTCATTTGTGAATTTTAGGTTTTGTTGTAGAAAAAATGAACGCGGGGAAGAATTTAAATTCCAAATTTTTGCAAAGATATTCTATTTCTTGAGCATGTCTCAAGCATTTATTTTAAATAACCACTAATAAAAAATAAAATCCAAAGGAAATAAAGTCTTCGTAGAACATTATTTCTTTTTTGATTTTTTTATTGTTGGTTTTAACAGAGGATAGTTCTTGCATAGTGTCTCTCACAGTCTTACAAATTTCTAATCCATTCACCTCTTTTTGAAGACAGTACACAGCCTGCAATGTATAGAGGAAGACTGGAAACTGCAGTTCATTTCTCTTTTTGTAGGTGACCTATAGAAGCTGAGTAGAGATGTTTTGAGGAGAGCATTAGAAAGGTTATTTATTACGGAAAAGAGGGATTTTGTGTATTGTCTGCTGTGGTGAACTTAAGCTGTGATTACTGGCATAAGATGATGTAGACATAGCTTTGCTGCTGGTATTCTGTTTAAGATTTTAAGAGGTCTGGCATTCACAATCTGTGCAGGAATATTTGACAGTGTTCTAATTCATCAATGTCGTGGTGAATTCTGAGTCAGGTACATAACCCCACTTATTTGGTGAACTACTTAGTTACAATGAATGAGATTATGCAAGGGAGAAGTCTCCCACATGCTCATTATATACTTGTTCTGACATAACTGACAGATTGACAGACAGGATCCAATGAGGATCCAAACTTACAAACATGTCCTGTGTCTGCATGATTTAAGCACAGTAAGTCAACTTTTATTAAGTAAATGAGTATGTTTCAAATGTGTGTATAGCTACAAAATTGCTTGTATTGGAACATGTGTCACTGTAGTCCCCTGTTCTCAAAGACAGGAAACAATATTAATATAGAAATAACGCATGCCCAACATTTCTTTGGCAGATTCCATATCCCTGTTGACCTTATTGGTATTATGTGCCATATTTTCATATGGATTAACTGTTCTTGAACAATTTCCTCAAAGAACTGAGGCATCATCAGGTTTTGTTTGAACATCTGGCACTTGCTTTTCTGTATTTTTTCATCCGTTTTCCTCAGAGGCTTTTCCTATTCAATTCTCGTTTCTGCTAAGATGCACTTACCTTGATCTTCCTGTGCTAAAAAGGACCTCACAAAAGGCACAAATGACAATACTTCCAGTTCAGAGACCAAATATGGCAGCAAGCAGTCATATAGAAGTGTCAGTATGAATCTTAGAATTATAGAGGCATAGAATGATAGAATGGTTGGGGTTGGAAGGGGCCTTAAAGATCATATAGTGTAACCCCTGTGCCACGGGCAGGGACACTTTCAACTAGGCCAGGTTGCTCAAAGCCCCATCCAATCCAGCCTTGAACACTTCAGGGATGAGAGATCCACAGTTGCCCTGAGCAACCTGTGCCAGCACCTCAACACCCCCACTGGAAAGAATTCTTTCCTAATATCTAATCCAAATCTACCTTTTTTCAGTTAAATGATCTCTGATAATCAGTTTTTCTATCTGTGGTGCTGTGGGCCATGTCCCCCTCAGAACTACAGACTCACTGAGGAATAAATGAATTTCTGATTTCACCAGGTAGCAATTAGTCACACAAATGTTATTTACAGAAGTATTTCCATTAAATTAATAATAAAGTTAAGGGACTGTTCATCAGTTTCAATAAATTACTAGTTCTTCTCTTTTATGTTAACATGGACTCTAAATGTTACAAGCTATTTCTGAGTCACTGGGGCTAGCAGGAGAGTTGTTGCTAGCAATTAAGTCATATTTTTTAAAGCATAGTAGTGTAGTGACATGATATTATTTCTGTCATTGCTATCTTTATTACCATATAATGCTAGCAGGAGCAGTATTAGCACTCACTATTCCTAGCAGTGATGTTTTATATAGCAATATTGCCCTGGAGCTCAGATCATTGTCCAGGATGCTGCAAAAGCATAAAAAGGAAGACAATTCTTCTCCAATGGAATAATTGTTCTTAAATTTAGAGAAAAGTTAATGCCCTGGGAAAAAAAGTGCCTTCCTGGACGCTGCAAGCATACACAGTAATCTATTGGTAGGGCATGTCTGTGATCAGAAGAAAACAAAGAAAATAATTTCCTTTTCCCATCGTCTTCAAGGTGGTGGAAATTGTTTTTCTCCCACTTTGAAACAAGCTCTTTCTGACATCCTCGTGAGCATGAATTGGATTTGAGGAAAAGCTCCTGCACTAAGATATGGAATACAGTTGCTGTTGTAAGACATGAGATACACAAATGTTAGTTCTTCCTCTGTTCCCAAACAGCATTTGTCATCTCTAGTTCAGGGCAAAGGATAAACTTAAAACTGAGTCTGATGATCCCTAGAATTCAAGTCAGAATCTCTCTTTCTCTGTGTTTACATCCAACAACCCATTTGTGCAAAAGTGTCAGTACTTAAATTCATTTAAACATTTGGCCAAGAAGGTCCAACACATTGGACGCAACTTTGTTAACAAAATGTGTTAGTCTCTCATGCCTACGCTAATCATTCTACATAGCTGAAAGTGAGGGAAATTTTCTGTTTTCAGCTATGTAGAGTGAAAGAAGATGCAGCACTATAAATACTGCTAGCTGCTCTCTTAGATTAGTTTCATAAGCAACAGTTCCCAGTTCTAAATCCACCTTTTTGTATTGGTAATTTTGAACATACCATGGTCAATGCTAGAACTCAGCTGTAACTTTCACAGTACACAAATCACCTGAAGCAGCTATTTGGGAAAATGTAGACACTGCTGAGTCCAAACACACAGGAAGACTGTTTGAGCTCAAGTTACAATTTAATTTCTTTGTAGACTTTGATCAATGATGAATCTTAGCTTTTATCCATCATGTCTGAAAACTATTATCTTATTTATTAGGAGTGATTTAGTGGGTTAATAAAACTGATATGGCAGCTGGCCCTGTGATAAGAAGTTATTGCAAGTCCCTGAACAGCTTAGGCCTATCATTTCCTTATCAGCTATCATTTGTGTCAGTGTATGCTCAAATCAGAGCTACAAGTTGTGTAGGAACATATGTTACAACAAACCACTGAAATTAAAAGAGAAAAGTAGTTCAGGTTGTTTTTTAAAATGTTTGTTTCAAAAATTGAGAGTAAATTCCTTGTAACTGTAGTAACATATTGTGTAGTAATTACACAATAGAAATAATAAATAGTAAAATAAAAATATATTGACCATACACATAAAAGTATGTACATAAAGAGATGGAAGGCATTTGAAGATGTAGGTTAAAGATGTTGTCAGTGTGTCTGGTATGGGTATACCACTCTCAGCAGGGAGCGCAAAATAAGCTATTCAACTAATGGCTTGTAAAAGAATAATAATCTTTATACCCTATTACTCTATGGAGGATGCCAGACAGAGCTTGAAAATTAAAATTATATTATTTTAATGGTTTCTCTGTTGTGAATGAAAAGCTCTGTTTTTAGCAGTAAAAATTCAACTGCACATTATTGAAGAAAAACAGAATGATACCTGCTGTGCCTTTAATACACACAGAATATGCACTGAAAATATCTATTCTCTACTTAACAAGATGTCCCAGTGAAAAATTCTGATATCCTGGGACGTTCCAGCAGGAACAATTATATTACCTACCACTGGATACTTGAGAATCTAAATCACACAACAGTTCCTGTTCCTTGCCCAAATATATTAATATTGAATTATATGTGGAATAATCTAGATATTGAATCATAACCTTGTAAAGAAGCAATGCTTTTCCTTGCCTCTGGTCCACTCCAGCCTCAACTGGAGGCAATGGCAAATTTATAGTGACAGTGTAAAAGTCTTTATTTTAGAATTTTTAAAATGGCATGTGGTTGAAGCTGGGAGATTTAAACTGTTGGAATGAGACGTGGGCACCTGCTTGCTCAAATGGCCAATGACAAATGGACAGATAACATTGTTAAAGAAGCAGTCACAACTCTATTCTGTTTTTCGTCCTGTTCAATGGGCACACTTTGCCATATAAAGAGTAAGTAAATGCTGTCATTTCAAAGAATCCATACCTGTATATTTTCAATACCTCTTGTGTCACAGTAAGGAAACAGGGGAGACACTTTTAGCTTTCCTAAGGGTTGACAGATGCCACAGTGATCTAGCAGTGTTATGTAGACTCACCACTTTCAGGAAAGCAGTAAAAGCAATGGTGCCATGTTCTGTCATGTTTCTTGGCTGTAAAATCCTGAATGCACGCAACAGACTGTCCAGAAACAGAAAAATTATTTCAGCTGAGATTGTCAGAGCTGCCTAGGCTAGGCTAATATATCATCCTAATGAACATTTTCTTAGGCATAATTTGTATCTAATGCCTTTAACCAGCTTTGAAAATATAAAGCACATGAGGGTTTTGTTCTTACCTGTGACAGTTCCATACAAGAACAAACAAAATATTGTGATTTTTTTTTAATGGTCATCACCAGGAAGAGCAGAGATGAGATGAGATTAACAGTTTTGTTGATGTGTTCTGTGAACTGTTCGCTGGGGCTTTGTTTCTTAAGAAGGTATTTCTTCAAGCTTGTGGGAAGTTTGAGTGAAATTAGTGAAATTAGTGAAATTTTAGTGAAATTAGTACCACTTTGCAATGTGTTGCAAAGTGGTACTTTGAAGCAGCTCAGTTAAACCAGCTGCCATGGTACTTCCAAGATAATTTTAGTAAAAAGCAAATTAACCTTTCTATTCTATCCATAACATTCTTAGACATTCTTAACATTCTTAAATTTGGTTTGACGCAATCAGTTTTTAAATCTGTTGAGTGGAATTTATAAGACAGGGCCTATCAACTTTGATAGATGAACTCAAGCAAACTTTGCTATGACCGGTAAGGAAAGAGCTGCCCCCTGCTTGCTCTCCTGCACTTCTCTCAGAGGTCACTTTGTAGCAAAATCAGTGGAAAGCAGTAGGCAGCAATTGCAGAGCCAGTTTTCTTAGCATCAACCCAACCTTTTTTGCGTCTTTGGTGTCTTTAGTTAAGGCGTTGGGTGTAAGCACTGCAAAGCCTGAGCAATAGGCATGTTTCCTTTTTCAGTCTCTCTTTGGGAGCAGTAGTCTCCAGGAGAGCAACAAGGGAGACAAATGTGGATGAGAAGGGCCTAAATGGCTTAATAATTTAGAGTTAGTCAGCCTACGACCTGACAGAAGAATGAATGAATGACATATTATCATTATTAGTCATAGGTGACTGAACACTAAGTTATAAGGTGCACTGGCAAGTTATTTTCAGCTGAGAAAGGCTCTGAGGGACTGTAAATGTACCAGTGGCAAGCGAGATAAAATGAACCTGATAGATCAAACCCAGCACCCTTTCAAACAAATGAAGTAAAGTGCAACAGAAGGCAGGTTAAGGAAAAGAAATGTAACATGTTTCTGGGTTTTCTGTTCTAGCTACATTCTTCTAGTAAGAGAGAAAGTATATTAATTTTAACCATTGAATTTGGATCAAATAATGACAGTATTCTTTTCTATGAGACTAGATTTTGTTCCATGTCTGTAAAAGGAATTGTTAGACCCTGTTTAGAAAAGCATTTAAGATCAGTCTGACAGCTTCCTTTACTTTCAATTTGGCAGCTTGGTTTACTTGACATGTCACTCATAAATGCTTCTCCATTTTTTTTTTCAGGTATCACTATTATGGAATTGGCATTAAAGAAAGCAGTGCATATTACCACTCTGTGTATTCTGGAAAGGGCTTAACCAGGTAAAATAACTTCTGAGACTTAATCAGTGAAGGTCTAGCTATAATCTTCCCTTAGGAAGGTATATGTAGGACTCTAATTTTTGTTTCTACCAGAACTAGAATTGCTGGTTATCTCAGTGTTTAAAAGGTTGATCTCTGTATTTTGCTAGAGTCTTCCAGTTTGACCCCACCACAGTCAGTGTAGAGCTGTCAACTTTTAACAGCAGAACATTTGTTCAAGTTTATTTGAGGGAGCAAAATCCCATTTCCAGAACACTTGTCTAATTTTGTTTGCTTGTGTGTCTAGGGTATGGTGTGAAGCTGGCACCTGTGGGGCAGGAGGGAGGGGTCAGTGTAGATTAATATTTACAGGTCCTTTGACTGGCTAATATCAGTTTAAACCTAACCCAGGAAGCTCTAATTATATTTATTTAAGGGACAGCTAGCAGGATCAATACGTTACGATAGCTGCCTGTTGGTTTGCCAAAGATTAATAGTTCGTAAAACAAATGTCTCTGTTCACATATGGCTTGAATGACGGCTTTCATTGTCTGTGGCAGTATACCTGGATAAGTGGGACTCTGAGAAAGGAAAGGAATAAATGAGTTTATAATCACACATAGAAAATTCGACTGGTGGCAGATTTAGGTCATATCCAAAGAGACCTTTTCCAGGCAATAAGACAAGTGTACAAACTGAGGGTAATACTGCCAATAATGCTTAAAAAGGGAGGGTTCACTCCACAGCACTACTTAGGGTGAAATAGATTAGAATATTCTATTTATTTGTCTGATATATATCCAGAGCTGTGGAGGTGTTGCTGGTACACAGTGTACTTTTCTTTCATAATACAGAATTACCTTGAACAAATTGTTCATTTTATTGACTAAAAGACAGTTATTTTCATTTAAAAGAATATAATAATTCTTACTCCTCAGCTTTATGTCAGGCAGGTACAATCTAGTAGCAATGAGTGCAAAGAAAGTGGAGGTTCTACAAAATTCCCCAAGGCCAGATCTCTGAAGGTATACACTCACATGAAGATGGCATAGATACTCTCTAAGATTTTCAGGACTACTCACTAGATTCACTAATTAGGAACCTTTTGTTTGTGTTAGCAGCTGTATGAGATGTTGAATTTTCAGGGTCCAGCAGTTCAGCTGCCTCCTTGTCTGAATTAAAGCAGAAGCTCAGATGCTCATTTTCTGGCCCATCACAGTAGCTGGGTTTTTCTATGTGAAGAGAATGGTGCAGTTGCTTGGGGTTAAGAACAAGCTTCTGGATAATGAAAGAATCAGGCAGTGTAGGGATTCAAAACTTCCAATTCCTGGCTGCTGCATATAGTGATCCATAAATCTGTGCTTTACATCTCTTCTAGTCCTTGGGGCTCTGGAGGAGCAGTGCTAGCAGATGCTGCCTCTCACTTTTGCTGTACATGCAGTACATTTTGCTGAACACGTGGAAATCCAGAGTCCAAAACAAGTACATCTAGCCTTGAAGTTAATTAGATCCACGTTGTAATCAGCTGAGTGATGTCTTCATTTATACCTAGCTATCAACACACAAGGGAGCTGTCTAGGTAACATATGCTGGATTGTCATGTGGTGGGAGCTGTCAGGCATGGGCGGGAGGAATTCCACAACTGCTGAGCCTCTGGATTTCTGAGAGCATCTCAGAGAGCAGGAAACAGCCAGGGAGCATCTCAACAGCAGGAAACAATGATATTGCCACTAATAATTATGAGACTTCATATTGCCCACAGTATCTTATCAGTTGGCAGCTAGTGGTATAGGAAATAACAATAATCAAACAACATTTATCATTATACTGATCCATTAGAATCGCGATTATTGCACATTCTCTACTTTAGTAGTTATAATTTAAAATGTTCTTTCTTGTTTCTGCACTGGAGGATTGTCTGATAGTCCAATGACTTCATTGGAATCTCTCAATTGGACTCTTAACAGGACATTCACTATACAGCAACATATTTTTGTCAGTTAAGAAATCTTTTATCTCAGAAATGTATGTCATTAGATCAAAATAGTACTGTAGTGAAAAAGAATAGGAAATTACTATGATTTCTTAATTTTTCCAAGAAATGTAAATTTTAGACATATATATATATATATACATATATGTACTTTTTCTACTCTGAATTTACTCAGCTCTATTAAAAACTGCATGTATTTCCTTATAAAGACATTATGGACTTGCACCTATGCTACCCTTTTGCTGTTTGTGAAGTGGCAAAGATCCAAACAAAACCATGAAACTGGATTTTATACTTTAGAGTTTAGTCAGTGGTCTTAATCTTCATGTTTTATAATACATCAGTAGGTTTCCTGTTATCTCTAGGCATTTGAAAATCAGTGGAAGAAGTTAAGGAAAAAAAACATTAAAAAACCCATAAAAACTGTAATTGCATTTAGGAAAATGTGATAATTTTTCTAATAGATCATACATCTATATAATCTCTACAAATGTTCTGCCTAGGAAAAAATAATCAAATGTGTTTACTTTCAAAGGTTCTCTGGAAGCAAGCTAAAGAATGAGGTAAGTGCTGTAATCTGTTTCCTTTTACTTCTGTTACAATACAAGTATTATGTGACCTGTGGTTTCCTTCACATTTCTTTCTTTGAAAATTGCAACATTATTTTGCCTTAAATTTTAGACTGCATAATCTTTTTTAACAAAGCTGAGTATTTGTTCCTCTAAATATTCAAAGAAAAATAAGATTGGAAAGCACCTTTTAGGACTCCCATTGCAACCTAGTTACCCATAACTGTATTTAAGCAAAGGATCAAGCTCTAGCTTTATTTTTTTCACATGTTACTTTAACACGAGGGCTTTTTCAGAATCTCATATGTCTGACAGAAAGCTGAAAAGAATTTTTTTTTTTAAATAAACTGAAATTTGTGCCTCCTAGTCAGTATTGCCTTCTTCTACTTTTTGCTCTTCATGACATTTTGTTCTTACGTCTTTTGCTTGCTGGATGGGACAAACAGCAGCTTTGAGTAACTTCATATCACCCTTATAGCCTTCCACTGTACTTGTTCTGATTTTAATATCTTTAGAATAAAATAAATCATAAAGTCTTGTAAATGGTATGTTTGCAGTTGCTGTTGGAAATATCCTTTCTGACGAACCCTAGAAAGGGATTTGTTTTGTTGATTTTTGTTCTCCAGCCCCTCTCAAGTAGTCTACATTTTTATTACTGTATACTATGGTATAGTCACTGTCATTCTGGTCATATTAATAGTAGAAAATTATGGATTATTGTACATTAAAGGTTAAGGGTCACTCACAGTATTTTTATTTGGTGGTGAGTTCAACTGGCATGGAATATCCTGCATCCATATTATTATCTCCCGAATCTGCAAAAGGACATAGGGACATCTCTGCTACATTGCCACAAAGAAGTGTCTCTAATGTGCAGACTGGAAGTGTTTGGGATACTGCTAATTGGCACAGGCCAAAAGAATGCCAGAGGCCATTCTGAGTGATACTCTTCCAGTATTGCCTGGGAATGTTTCCTGACACCATTTAATTTACTAGACTAAATATACCTTCTGTGATCATCTGATACACAGCAAGCCTTTCACCTTTTTAATTTCCAGATAAGCAACTCCTAGCTGATAGCAGGCATTTTTATTTGCCCCTGAGAGTGTAGTTTTGCTCTATTGATTTTCATCCCCCTTGTTACCATTATCTCAAAGCCATCCATGTCTTTCTATGTGACCTCTTGGTCTTTCTTTGTTGATGATTTCATTAGCTCATGTCAACCAATTTGATCTATGATATGTTCAGTCAGATCAGCCCCAAGTCTGATTTTTGGGTATTTTCACTTCAATCCCTTTTCAACCCAGTAGTTTCCTTGTCAACAGAACTTGTTAGCATTTCAGCCAGAGTCAGTTTCTTAAATATTTTTACATTCTTTTACTAATCCCCACTCTCAGCAGCATAACTGATCATTTCCCATGGTGACACCATGTCAAGTATTTTAGTGAGGTTCAGATAGATTAGATCTGTTGCATTTTCCCTGTTCAGATAATTGGCTATCTTATCAAATAAAGATAGTGCTATGCCGTGGGATATCCCCAACATATTCATGAACACTACTGAAGCATTCATTCATTCAGAGTTTTGGGATGGAATATATTGGGTTCCTTTGGCATAAATGAATGCATATTTTCTTCCATCTCTGATGTGGCATTGTCAGTCTGCCTTGAAATTGACAATCCCACAAATCTGTCTTGTTTCTGACCCAAAGTTTCTCTGTTCTCCCAGAAAAAAATGTTCACAGATAAGTTGGTGGAAATAAATGAGAAAGGGAACATCATTGTGAGTTCTTGATTGTCTAGCTCAGTATTGTCTGAAATTATTCAGGCAAGTCTTAAGAGAAAAAAAGTCTTTAATGGTCAAAACTGAATTATAATAATCTTAGTATACCGAAATTTTGGCATTATATTTTCATTAGTGTGAACAGGCGATAGATATGTCCTTTTTCATTTGCTTAAAAGTACATGCAATTAGGTATTCAAAAAAGATTTACAACAGTTGCATAAGGTGTAATTCTCAGTGGGAACTTAAAGACATTGAAAAGATGTTAAAGCACTGATTGTCTAAATATACTGAGTAAATGGCATTTGAATGAACACTTATTGAGTGCCTGGGACATTGTTTACTTCTGGTATGTTTTATCACATTTTCTAGTATTCTCTCTGTAGGGGGAGATATCAGCAAATTCTTTTATCTAAACCAGTTAGTGCACCATTAGAGTCTGCATGGTTAATTAGGCAGATAATATTACTGTCATTATCTTAATGTTAAATGGCCATTAGAAACAGATGGCATTAAATTGAAAGGGCAAGTGGCAGCAGGTTAAAATATTAAGCCTAGAACTGAGGCACAGTCATATAAGTCCATTAGCAAGGTAAAAAACATTGCCGATTATCTTCTCTTAAACCTCCCACCACAATCACCGCCTTTTTTTTAAATGAGCAAATCCCTTTTAATCAGAGCTTTTAATATATTTTATGGGTAATTGCATAATAAAATCATTAGAATTACTCCTGTTAAAAAAATACCCTCTTTATTGCCTGATAGGCAATTATAACACTATAGAAGTATTGACATGAAGAAGTACTAATATTTCTAAATTTCTGCAATTTCTTTTACTTAGCTTTATGTGTATTTGAATAGTAGATAGCACAGGCAAAATTAGTTTACATGATGTATGCTTTTGTTTTTGTGCTGTATGTTTTGTCAGACATATCACCCTATAAAAATAGGGCTATATTTATGTCGCGTAAGTCAGTTACAGGTATGGTTTTCTGAATTTAGTATTTGAGAGAATTTATCTTGAAACTGGCCTCCAATTTATAAGTCAACATTTACAGAAAAATAGTCACATTTGCACACTTTTACACTATATGTTGCATTATATACCTACCATTCCCACTTGGGTGAAATCTACCTGTAGGTAAAGGGGCAGGAAAAGGTCGCTTCATGTTCCATTCAAATGCCTTATGCAAGATCATAAATTTCATGCATTAGTACAGAAGGAGTCTGCATAAAAGTAGTAAGATTCTCCACAGGAATACACAGAATGCCAGCTCGTGGCTCTGCACACTGACTTTACATAAAGACTGGTTAGGCTAAAATAGAATGAAGGGTTTAAGCCAAATGGTCTTTAGATTTGAATGCAGTCCTATGAGAATAATTACAGTTCAGCCAGTAAGAGCAGAACCGTAACACAGATTGTATTTCTTCTCTTGAGGATGAGGGTTTTACCTCAATCATAGTATTTGAGATCTGAAGAGCATTCTGTGGAGGTTATATACAGACACATATTTAATAACCTTCCTGAGCTGGGGTCCAGATCTCGATAAGCATCAATATTTTTGAAGGATTATCTGAATGAAATTATTGTGGAACCTTGAGAGATTAATGAAATAATATACAAGTTTAGCATGAATTTTTGGTTTCAGATGTAACAGTATTAGCTATTTCAATGTTCCTGTTTTTTCCCTTCCTTTTCAGGGTGGTTTTACTCGTAAATATTCTCTGAGTTCCAAAACTGGAACACTCCTCCCAGAGTTTCCAAGTGCTCAACACCTTTTGCTTCAAGGGTGCATTTCTAAAGACAAGGTAAAAAGTGAGGTCCTTCTCTTCTGTCTAAGAGATCAAAAATTTGCCACAGAATGTTTCTTCATATCTTAGCCTTTGAGGTATTGACATGAAAGAGCCAGAAATGTCCATAATCAAACAGAGGTGACTGATTTATAGAGGGGGCAAACCTTTACTAACACCGATTAACCGGCTTTCCAATAGAAAGGTGGTTGAATTATTTACCTATTAACTGACCCAGTATTTTACAAACTGATGGTATGTAAGATGGGGAGAGCAAAACAAACAAATAACTGAGAGTTGTATTCTTTACAAATGCCTTTGGATTTAAGGTAAATTTTGTTCTGATTAGAATAGAACAAGTAATTCACAACAAATAGATGAATTTTACTGTCTTTCATTAATTATTTGAAAAGCAGCTGAAAACCTGAACATGTTTGGGTTTGTTTTGAAATTATTTAAATCATTCAATTAATACTAGGTATTACTTACCCTAAGGATAACTCTTCAGTTGGAAATACCTCTCATGTTTTATGTCTGACTTTTTTACTGTGTGTTACGTCTGTGTTGTTTCTTGTTCCCTTACAAGCTGCTACATTGTGCTAGAAATCCTTTGAGAGACATTTTGAACTTTTCAATTTAGTCTTCAGTGCTGGTGATAGCAGTGACTGGTTTGAGACGTTATTTTGAGAGCCCCTTCTCCTAAGCTTGTTCTGAGAAAGTATTGAAGCCTAGCATTCCTGTAGGGAGAAGCTAAACAAAAGGATTTCTGTCTTAGCTGGAAATCTTATCATTCGTAAAGAAAGCCCAAAAACTGGTATACTTAGCAGCGTGCACCACCTGTTGCTATAGTCTCCATCAGTGAAGTGACATCTCTCATATAGACAGCATTCTCATTAAATTTAAATCTGACAAATGTTTGAGGTTCCTTGGAAACCCAACACAGCAGTAACAAACAAACTGAATTTTACTGCTCCAAAAATGGAGAAAAACTGGCAATTCATTCTCTCTTCATTTTTGGCTCAGCAGCATTGTGCATGACTGTCTGGGGGCAGACTTACCGAGTTATGAGGAGACTGTGGGAAAGATGAATTTCTGTGTATCCTGCATTCTCTTTCCTTGATGCTCTTTTCTCATTTCTTGTTTTCTTATTTCCTGTTTTCTGTTCATAATGCCTTTTCCCTCCTTCAGCTTATCTGACCAAAGGTTATTGAAACTAAGATATTTAGGTACTTTGTTGAAGACAGCCCATACTTGAAGTTTGACTCCTGCATTAAACTCTTAAGGAGTTGCAACTCAGATGTCTGGAGAGCCCATAAATGCAGCAGTCTGCACTATAATAGATGGGTAATTCCTTCATTTAATATTTCTGGAGAGAACTTACCCAACCTTTATACTTCCATCAACTCCTTTCAAAAACAATTCTTTAAAATGTTCTTGAGCACTCTGCTATTGCTTTTCAAAGATACGTAGTTAAAGAAACAGCTCTGAAAGTCAGAAAGGTCTGGTTTTAATGAAATCTGCATCCTGAACCTATTGCAATAAGATGCAACCAGGTTCATTTGAAATCTGATAGTGGTTTGCTGGAGAAGTTCATAAACTGTAACAAACCTTCTGTGACTCAGGACCATAAGAATGGTTTTGCTAGTCCTAGCCTCATTCCTTAAATGACTTTGCATATTTCTTGTCTTATAATTTGCTACAATTTTTAAAAATTAGTACTTTTATTTTTTTTAAATAAGGAAACACTCCATTCAGATAAAGTAGCCTGATGAGATGAAAGGGAGTTCTGCTTTTAAAAGTCGAGTTCATGTGAGGCAGTGATTAAACTTTGACCAAATGACTGGCAGCTATTTTCTCATTTGTCCAGCTAGATGATGTTTCAGAACACTCATAGACGCCTATAGTAGCCTAATGATTAACTTGCACTGCTCTTTGGGATTAATCTTAGCTTCAGAATTTACTTTACCATCTGACTGACTAATCTGGCTATTGGCTTACTTTATTATCCACATTTTCACAGTGTATACAGGTTCAGATGCTACATGTCTGACCACAGCATCGGTGCTTGACTTAAATAATGACCTAAATAATGCTTGAATAATAATGATATAAAGCTATTGATAAAGCTATAGATGAGTGACATCCTCATCACTTCTGGATATACAGGCTGTCTATTTGTAAATATGCATTGCAATACAGTTCATATTATGTGTTTAAATACTAGCTACACAAAGAAGAAACTTAGATCACCGTAGCAGTAAAGATTTAAGAAACTCTGTTTAATATTTCTTTCTTCCAAAACAGGTAGATACTCTTATCATGATGTACAAAACACACTGTCAGTGTGTCCTTGACAATGCAATTAATGGGAACTTTGAAGAGGTAAAGTTGTTTGAACACACACTCTTGGTACATATGCATGGGAAGCCAAGAAGGCATGATTTATGTCTATGAATCTGGTTCCTATTCCTTTAGATTCAGCATTTCCTATTACATTTTTGGCAAGGAATGCCTGACCATCTTCTTCCTCTGCTTGAAAATCCCATCATCATTGACATTTTCTGTGTCTGTGACTCAATACTGTATAAGGTAAGTTAAGCATTTAGCTACATGAATAATCTCACCCACAGCGCAGCTTCTGCATCTGTAAGAAGATATAATGACAGGGTGACCTGACTGCATTCTGATGTAAATCATCAAGGAAATAATTGAAATCAAGAAATAAAATGGGCAGCTGTAAGAGCTGAACTCCAGTCTCAGCTCAGCTGAACACCTGGTGTGTGACCATGGGCAGCACAGCAACAGTGAAACCTTGACATACTTGCTTGAATGTAGCTAAAAGAAATGCTCATGTGCTCACTGACAAGGCTGACTAAGGTAATCTTGGATGAAAACTGAATCCTTGTTTTCACTGAAAAGAGTATTGCAATTTCTACCAGAAAAGAGAGTGTGTGGCACATCTGTAGGGTGATTCCACATGCCAGTCTGCTGCTCACAGGTTATGTCAGGCCTTGGTTTCATGCTACCAAGCTGGAACAATACATTCTTGCCCCTCCTGCCAGCTGCCTTTCATTTCTCTTCTCTTGCTGCTACATGTACCAGCAAAACTGCTACACTCTAAAGTGCTCTGGGTTTAAATAAAAAAATCAAGGACTACTTGTTTTGTGGAGCTTTTGTACCACATGAGTTCTTTGATCTAACTCATGGCATGACCACATAAAAAGTTGAAACTAAGTGACCCTTAGGAGTGTTGCAAAGTCAGGAGTAAGTTATAGAGTGCTGGGGAAAAAATACTATTTATGCCACCAAAATTTCCTAAGTTTTTCATCTGGAAAGTCGTATCAGATGATTATTTAGTAGATGTAAAGTACTTTAAGTTTCTTTGATAGGACATGCCATAGAAATAGGAAAGGATTCTCATGTAAGTGTCTCTCTAACAGATTTCATATCACATATTGATGAGAAGAAATAACTATTGGTTTACTAGTAAACACCAACCAGTCAAAGCAAGAGACTTGAAGCTTTTTAGCTCTGATGCCTTATTGTAATCTTTCTTTACTGTACAAAAATATGGGGGGAAGATCCAGAAAAGATGAAAATATGTATTTCTCAGAAGCATAAAAAGCTGTAAAGTAAGAAATGTTTTAGTTAGCGTAGTAAAGCAAAGGTAATTAGCAGTGTTTTAGCTAGCATAGTAAAGCAACGGTAATTAGCATTAGGAATCATAATTACTACCCAGGAGATAGGTCATTAAGCCTCATTTACTTGTAGAGGTTATAATGTACCTTGAGTTTATGAGGTTTTTCCTGCTCTAAATG
This sequence comes from Geospiza fortis, assembly GCF_000277835.1. Lineage (NCBI taxonomy): Eukaryota > Metazoa > Chordata > Aves > Passeriformes > Thraupidae > Geospiza > Geospiza fortis. The sequence goes on from NW_005054306.1 coordinate 6,699,084, forward strand.
TGTTGTCTCAATAGATTCAATATTAACTTTATTTATGATAGATTTAATGTGACGGAAGAAGAAATACTAGAGGAGCATTAAATTATAAATTGAATAAGACCAAATTTCTCAGAAGTTCATAAAGTTGCTATTGTGCCTCTTCTTTGTCTCTCACTATTTCTTACCTATAATCATGTTAGATATTCTTGACATGTGACAGAAGGAATAAGGAATTACATTGGATTGTTATCAAACTATTTACATTAACAGAGAAAGGAGATTTGTGGAATATTGTCTAACAACTTTGTCCTCCACAGTAATATTCCCTAGGGGGCATGCCAGATGGCACAGTTTTTGCCAAAACTGTTCCAGATCACACTTAGTTACAGGGAACTCTATGGCTAAACTCTGAATGCCTGCAGTGCCATGTCCAGTTTGGTAGAAAAAAGAATCAACAACATTCAAAGACTTGGAAGATCCTTGAGTATCTGCTTTACAAAGACATGATGATGCTAGAAAAAGAAAAGTGTTTATGCATCTCACTTCTGCTGGTTTCCCTTCTTTAAGACATGGGGAGTAGCATGTATTGTTTGGGGATTTTTTTCATTTTACTGCTATGAAGATACACAATAAGTATATGAATGTCTCATATGTTCCTGTCAAATAGTGATTGGAGAAATCCAGGCATATAAATATCTAGACAGTAGGTTGAATGGATTTATTCTGTGTAAAATTTCTGCAATCTAAGTAGACAAGATAGACATGAATGAATGAATGAACAAATGAATGGCCAGTGGAAGCATGATGTCATTTTCTGTTAACTTTTTGAAGGTTCTTACAGATGTACTCATCCCTGCAACAATGCAAGAAATGCCAGAAAGGTAGGTATTTGAAAATAATCTTGGTGCATTCTGATTTTTAGGCATATTCCAGATAAATACCAGTAATTCTATATTCTAGAGAAATTTTCTCACTGTATTTATGCTCATTTTTAGAACAGTGGAGTATGTATAGCAAAATAGTTTCAGCTCTGAGGCCAGCTATAGAACAGCCTTAAAATATTAGATAGCATTTTATTGTACCAGTTGGTCCACAGTTTTTTTCCAGAGGAGTTATGTATCAATATGTAGTCAATATATAGATCAGTGATTGGTCATTTCCTGTTTCTTTTCGTATCACCTGAGGAGGAATTTCCAGATATGTTCAGAAGTCTGTTAGCTTGATTCAGAAGTCCATTAGATTGAAACCCAATTATTTAAACTAATGCCACACAATTTTTATTGGTGATTCTCTAAATCACTTTTTGTTTCCCTTATAGTTTACTGGCAGATATAAGAAGTTTTGCAAAAAACTGGGAACAGTGGGTTGCTTCCTCTTTGGAAAATCTACCAGAAAGCCTGATAGATAAGAAATTGCCTATTGCACGAAGATTTGTTTCCTCCTTGAAACGACAGACGTCATTCCTACACCTAGCACAGGTAAACAGAGTAAGATTACACATTAAAAAATATGTCAGTTGTAGTCATTGTACTTTTCTGACTATGAGATACAATGCATTATTTTTTCAATTTTGACCTTCAGCCATGAAAGACTTAAATCTTGTAGTTTTAGCCATGAAATTAGAAAGTGACCATAAATAGATCTGAGCAGAACTTCAAAATTTGTACCAGAAAAGAGAGCAAATAGCATGGTTATAATGAACTGCCGTCACTGGAACTTTTTTCAATAAAACAATCAAGTGGAATATATGTGTATTTTCTTTAGTACCAAATTGGAAAATACCAGATGATCCTTCTTGCCTAGCAAAGATTCTCTGCCTTGTCCATGTTGTTCTATTTCTGTTTGAGTTTTGAGTGGAAAGAAGAAATGGGAGTGACAGGTAGTTGGAGACTTCAAGACTTTGTTGTCAGGATACAGGTATCTGCAATTAGGAGTCACCTCCATGTGATGGTTTTGTAGATTATCCAAAAGGGTACGATGCCTTTTGAGGAACTTCCTCCCGTGCTGGCATCTTGGGCTTTGAGGTGGTAGTCCTCATGAATAACTGCAGGCACATCAGAGATTCATCTTGACTTGGTTTTCTCTTTCATAAATACAAAAGCAGTATATAGGTGATCTTGTGAAGATAATCTGAAATGAAGGCACAT
>NW_005054306.1:6701249-6751426 GCF_000277835.1 Geospiza fortis
GTGATAAACTCAGCCATGACAATAAAATTAAACATAATAAGATTCTTCTCTGAGCAGTTTTTTGGGTGCTCTCCAGGTTTTGGCTGGGATAAAGTTAATTTTTCTCATCAGTATGGGTCGATATTTTGGATTTGCACTGGAAACTGTTGATAATTCAGGGCTATTTTAGTTTCTGCTGCACAGTGTTTACTCACAGCCAAGGTCTTTTCTGCTTCTTACACCACACTGCCAGCAAGTAAGTTGCAAGTAAGCAAGTTGGAAGTGCACAAAAATTTAGCAGGGGACATAGCTGGGACAGCTGTCCCCAGCTGATCACAGGGATATTCCTTACCACAAATCAACAATAAAACTGGGGGGAAGTTTGGTAGGGGACCACTGCTCAGGGACCTGACTGGGCATTGGTCATTGGGTGGTGAGAAATTGTTTTAATTGTTGTTTTTCAGTGTTTCTTTTAAACTTTTAAATTACTATGGTTGTTGTTATTTTTGTTATTTCTTTAAAAAAAATATCCAACTGTTTTTAACCTCACCAACAAGTTTTCTTCTACTGTTTTAATTCTCTCCCCCATCCCTTCGCAGGGTGTGGAGTGAGTGAGGGCCTGTGTGGTGCTTATCTGGGGCAGAACCACAACAGGGTCTCAGTATTTTAACTTGCTTTCTCTTGCAGATTGCTCGGCCAGCTCTTTTTGATCAGCACGTGGTGAATTCCATGGTGTCGGATATTGAAAAAGTCGATTTGAATAGTATTGGTTCTCAGGCCCTCCTTGCAGTTTCAGGGAGCACAGACTCTGATGGGGAAGTTTACAGTGAATGTAAGTGATATATTTTTACCATTTATCACCATCCATTGTGATATATTTTTTACTGTTAAAAGTACATTCTTTCATTCCATGCCACACCAGTCTACTTGGACTGACTGAGACAGGGCACTCATAGACTCTGCTTTCTCTAATCTAGTTCACCATAAACTTCAGTAGGTTAAAGAAACCAATTAGTTGCCCTGGCATGTCCTACAAGAACAGAAGCTTGTCCTGGAAAGTCATCCCAGCTAGATGACTAAATGGTTGCTAAAAAATTCATTTACATGTCAGTTGCAAATCTCTTTTGAAACTTGGCCCTATCCCATATGGGGATATTGAACAGATCAGTTCTTGAAAGGTTTGCCTGAAATTCCATTTCATTATGGCCTAATGTAATGGATATTTGAACTAGTTTACTTTTTTAAAATTAATAATTTTTTTCTGAAAATTGAGCTTTAAAAATATATGTAATTTTTTCTTTAGCGTAGCAGCTATTTTCATACGCAAAATAGAGAAGTATAAATTTTGAGGATAGTTAATTTTCATATACATTGTTGAAAAATAAATATAGTCATTTTCTCGGTCAAAAAGAGAACTTTGTCATAGGAGTCACATTGATCAGAGTTTCAAGAGCTGAAAGTTATAGCAGTGTGTTGTCCTGTAACTATTATTACTTTGATTATGAAAGTTTGTTCTCTTTAATGATTTACAATCCTATTCACATTTTTATTTGAGTTACCCCTTTCCTCCTTTTTTGTGTAGTTATTTTTTTATTTTATTCTCGGTCTTCTTTCACATTGGTTAAAAAAGAAAAGAAGAGAAATAGCTGGTCCTTCAGGCACTTTTTTGAAAATGGGAATTGAGGAAAATAACTTTATATCCTGTTGTGAGAAACTTGTAAAATATGAAGGAAAAGCAAGACACTGCAAATCTGCCATATTACAGAGAAAGCTTTATTAGCAAACATAGCACTAGAAAGGTTAGCAAGATTGAACCTACAAAGGAATGAAAAATACAATAATCTTCTTTTGCTTTTATTTTCCTATAAAACTTCATTGTTTTACAACCTGTATCACTGTAATGCTTAAGTAATTAAAATGCATGTGTATGAAGGATGTTTGTGTGCTTGCTTTGCTGGGGAATTACTTATTTCTTTACTGCTCTAATTCTTTGGTTTTCCTTTCCATGCTACAATATTGTCATATGGCTGGTGAGTGGCTTTTTCTCATGTTCAGAATAGAGTGCAATGATATGTTCTCCTTTTTACATGGTAGATGACTCTATTACAGTGTTCCAAGAACTGAAGGACCTCCTAAAGAAGAATGCCACTGTGGAATCATTTATTGAATGGTTGGATACTGTGGTTGAGCAAAGGGTTATCAAGGTACCTTTCAAATGTTCTGCCTGTCTCCAGACCAAATCCTACTCCCCTAAATCCTTATGCAGTCCCACTGATTTTCCACAAGGAATTTTCATCTCTGCTCCTATCTCCTTTACTTTGACAAGGAAGTTTGTAATTTGGTGTCAAAGGTTCCTGTGATACTAGTCCAAATTAATCATGTTGAGCAGTCTTACATGTGCGACAAACTAAGAGGTGTTGTAGCTAAGACACTAAAGTCAGCACTTTCACAAGCTGTACACGACAGAAACCCTCTGACCTTATGTGTTCCTGCAGAATTGCAGGGGGATTTCTCTGAGTAAGGTGAGCAAAAGTTGGTTCTCAGAGAAGCAATTCTCTCTTCCATGGCATTTAGGTGGTACTGTGTGTGGTATAAGTTACTGCAGCAGGTGGATTCAGAAGTAGCTAGCCTCCTGAAGGATTTCCATATTTCAGGATTGAAGATACAGTTTTGTAGCTTTGTAAGGTGCTTAACTCAGTAATTGATGGTTTTGATTCGATTCCCCTTCCCATCTCCAATTACCAAGATGCATTTTCATCACAAGTATTTTATATGCATGTAGTTATGTAGGGATTAATAAACTACCGCTCAGAACAAGAGAAAGGATTTTTTCTTATAGCTAAGTAAAATATATTTACCCAATTTGTGACTCTAATTACTGTAAACTAGTAGAATAGGGTGTTACATATTGTTGGCTAATAGCTGAACACTGGTCTTCTCATCTTCTCATTTCATTTTCAACTGAAAATGCAATATCTTATTCATCATTTTAGGTAGGATCTTGATATGAATGGGTGTAAAAGGATGAGATGATACAGTTAGCATCAAATGGCTGGCGGAAGAGAGACTGCCACTTACAGGAAAACCATAGGCATGCCCTTTTTCCTTTCTTTGCCTGTTTTCCCAAATTTCAGTGGAGGCAGTGATAATTTCTTTCTTTTTAAAGTACTCCGAGTTTCCTAAAAATTGCTGACACATGGGCAGCACAGTAAGTATCTTTGGCTTACTTAGGGCAGCAGAGCCAAAGTCCTCACACACACAGAAATCTCCCAAGGCAAAAAAATCCCATTGAAGCTGAGTAATCTCAATTAATTTTAGACTGGAATCTAAATTTCATTCCACAATTTAGAAGACAATTCCTGATAAGCAAATCGGGCAGAAAAGGTGAAGCAATTTTCCATTCAGCATCTACTACGTGACACCATGTTATTAAAGCTAATGGTTATGCTTCCTAGCATTGTTTTCATGTACTTAAGGGAAGAAGTACCAACAAGTTTTGATATGAAACTAGGTCAACTTGAGCAGAAGCTAATAATTTACAGAACGTGTAATCCTTCCACTGCTGTTTGCCTTCTGTTCATGCTAAAGTGTGGCTACTGTCAAACTCACACAACAGCTTCTTTCTGCCTGCTGTTTGAGAAAGTAACAGGGCATTCATGTTGCCACATGAACAAATCACTGCCAGAGCAAAGTGGCTGTGTGAAATGCAGTATTAAAAGCATCACTTTGATCATCATGATGGTAACATACCATTCTGTAAGAGAAATTCTGACCAGTATTACACAGATTAAATTGAAGACTAATTTCTATTCCCTTTTTTTATGGAATTACAGTGCCAGAGGGTACTGTAATTCCTTCCTTCCTTCCTTCCTTCCTTCCTTCCTTCCTTCCTTCCTTCCTTCCTTCCTTCCTTCCTTCCTTCCTTCCTTCCTTCCTTCCTTCCCCTCCCCTCTCCTTCCTTCCTTCCTTCCTTCCTTCCTTCCTTCCTTCCTTCCTTCCTTCCTTCCTTCCTTCCTTCCTTCCTTCCTTCCTTCCTTCCTTCCTTCCTTCCTTCCTTCCTTCCTTCCTTCCTTCCTTCCTTCCTTCCTTCCTTCCTTCCTTCCTTCCTTCCTTCCTTCCTTCCTTCCTTCCTTCCTTCCTTCCTTCCTTCCTTCCTTCCTTCCTTCCTTCCTTCCTTCCTTCCTTCCTTCCTTCCTTCCTTCCTTCCTTCCTTCCTTCCTTCCTTCCTTCCTTCCTTCCTTCCTTCCTTCCTTCCTTCCTTCCTTCCTTCCTTCCTTCCTTCCCTCCTTCCTTCCCTCCTTCCTTCCCTCCTAATACTGTTTGATGTATTTTTCAAACTAATATTTCACAGTAAATGCTAGCAATATTTTTTGCTGGTAACCTGTGTCATAGGGTTGTTTGTGAATAGTATTTTTCTTTTGACTTGCTGTTTTGATACTGCTTTGATATTTAAGTGCTAGGAGCTTTGTTTGTTTTAATATGGTAATGACTGCATATCTCAGTATAAGAGACAAAAGATTTAAATTATTGTTTTTACCTGTGGATCAGTTTGGTAAAAAAATACTGTTGTATATAAGTTCTTGTGCATGATATGTTTTAATAAAAGCAAAAGAAATTTAGCAGTCACCACACACATAATTCTGGAATTGCCAGATGATCGATTAATAGTTTGTGGCTTTTTAAAATTAAGGGTCACACATATATCTTTAGGAATGTTTACATTTTTGGGAACGCTCAGAAAGAACCTTATATAAAAGAGAAGATGGCAGAGCAAGTGAAGCAAAAAGTGAAGCAAAGTATGTAATGTCATATGTTTAGTCATAGGTACATTGTTATCTAAAATTCAGAGGATATTTGAAATGACTCGATGGACACATACATTTTTTTAATGTGATATATCCTTGAAATAAGGTCAAAGACTTTACCAGTTATTGTCTGGTTATTTAACACAAGGCAAACAGAAATAGAGCAGAGGCATTCTAGCAGACTTCAGCCTTATCTAACTCCACTGTGTGCTCTCTTCAAGTATAAAGCATGTCTCACTTTCATCAGTATTTTTCTTTGATGTAATTAGTGGTCAAATAGCCTACAGGACAGTAAACAATTGAGCTAGGTGGGCCAGTGCAAAGAGAGATTAGAGCTAGAAGTTAGGCACTATTCCTTGTTGGTCTTGCCAGGTCATTTAAAGTCCACAATTATTTGTTTGTTTCACTGGCTTCTTTTGGAGTGGTGAGAGATGGTCACAAAGATAACTCAGCTACTCTCTCTCTTTCTCCTCCAAAAGGTTCTTTTCATTTGATCCGCATGTTACTAGATGAGTACATCCTGCTTGCCATGGAGACACAGTTCAATAATGACAAAGAACAAGAACTCCAGAATCTACTGGACAAGTACATGAAGAATTTAGGTAACTAGAGCTTGCTTCTTTTGCATGTGCTCTGGTTTGTTTAGAAATTGATGTATTTGCTTAAGCAGAAGCAAGTTTACTGTGTTCTGCTGAAGGTGTGGTTATGTGCAACATTGTCAAATTCACCTGAAAAGTTTGTGATCATTCACTCAGCAATTCATTCCCACCTTCTTACTACAGTTCACTTAATAACATTTTGTTGGAATGTCAATACCAAGGATCACTGAAATTATCCTGGATGCAGCAAGGACTTGTAGGTACATCTGAAGGGCCATGAACTGAAGTGTGAAAAGAGGTATAATTAGCAGAAAGGGCAGGAATTCCTAATCCAGTTTTTCCCCAAAGCTTAAATATGTAATTACAACTTGAACCAGGAATCTATTAAATGTTACCAGAGTGCAAATATCCTTTCAACGTTGGAACACAAGTTTGGAGCCCTATTTACCATGTGGTTGAAGTATTACTATATGGAAGAGAAATGAAATTATTTGAAAACAGTATCCTTAACATTTTCTATCTACCAGGCTTCTTCAAAGTTAGACAGTTTGAAATTATATGTTCCAGGTCCTTTGCTATAAAAAGAATGAAGATTGATTTGAATCAAATTCTGGTCCAAGTTAATAATTAAAAATCCAGTGAAACTTCAGAAACTTGCAGAATTATTTTTTATTAGCATTAACACTGGCAGTCAATCCTTAACTTTTTGGTTGTTGTTACTCTAAATCTGCACTTTATACAGGAAACATGCATAGGATTTGTCTGACAGCAAGTGCTGCACTTCTTTCAATTCAGCCTCCCAAAGAAAAACTTGGCCTGTGTGACAGTTGCCTTATCCTTGTATGTTTAGGTGAAGTACTTGAAACCATAAAGTAAAATCATGGTTTCCTCCGAAGAACAGCAAAACTGACTTTATCAATAGTCTGCAAAAAGCTGAAGAACTCTTGAGTATAACAATTGCTTTTCTCTAGATATCAATATGAAAAGAGAGTTCAGGCATTCTAAAGTTGCTATTGTTAATTCTTTAGGATGAAATGTCAATCCTGATTCACTCTTAATGCACTTTACTTGACTTCATTGTTGACATTTACTTCAAGGGAATAAATCTGATTCATACTTTCAATATGATGGCTTCAGTAAGGAGCTGAAACTGTGTGATGTAGATCTGTGGTCAGTGAAAATGATACAAACAGAACTTGTGTGCAGTGAGGATACTTAACAGCCAACAAGGGTTTTCATTTACCCTTCCAGATGCAAGCAAAGCCACCTTCACTGCATCCCCAAGCTCTTGCTTCCTAGCAAATCGCAACAAAGCCGCTCCTCTGCCCAGTGACACTTCAGTCAAAAACGAGTGCCTAGGAGAGCAAACCTACGTGTCCTTGTCAGCTGGCCAGCCCAGCAGTGCACCTTCTGGTCTCAACCCTTTCAGCACAGGAGATGGGGAGAGTATGCAGCTGACAGGTGTGTATCAACTCTTCCAGCTTCTCCTTCCCTTATTTGCTTGCTAGTCTTTCAGTTCGTGGTAGCATGTTGCTGTAGGAGGAACAGTGACCACATGCATTTTTGAAGACCTCCAGTAAACAACATTTCATGAGCTCACCTTCTGTGGTCATTTACAGAAGTCAGCAATTGTAATTACCCTGCCAGTAATAGTTCCTCTTGGAAAAATGGTAAAACTATCTTAGAACTCTTGGCTTGGTGAGGTTCTTATGAGTAGAGAATGAAAAGTAAATGTGGAGCACATAAGGAGTGTAACTGTTCGGAATTCCCACTGAATGTGGCACCTGGAAGCTGGAGAATGAAAGGGAGAAGTTTTATACCCTGAAGCCATGAAATAAAAGCTGTGAATTATATGGGTGGGGGGCAGTGCATATCTTCTGTAAAGGTTTCAAATGGTAATCTGCACGTCATAAGAGGGTTTGTGTCTTAACAGCAGTACTGAGGTATGGACGCTAATCACAGTTAATGTTTATTTATTCCAGATCAAATGGAGCTGTCTCAAAGCACTGGTCACCTCATGACTCCACCCATTTCACCAGCCATGGCCAGCCGAGGAAGTGTTATCAACCAGGGGCCAATGGCTGTGAGGCCTCCCAGCGTAGGTCCCATGCTATCGACACATTCACAGTGCTCTTCCTACTCAGAACCCCTTTATCAGACTCTGTCACAGACCAATCAGAATTACTATGGAAACAATTCCAATTACCAGGCTATGTTCAGGACACAGGCCCATTCCACTTCAGGAGTTTACGACCACAGAGCAGAGCCCAGCCGATTCAATGCCTTGAGTGAGCAGCAGTTCTCCAGAGACTACTTCAGCAACAGTTGTGCTGTGTCTCCCTACAATGCCAGATCCCCTTCCAGCTATGGTCCCTCCAACATGCCTCAGGACACACACAATATGCAGTTTCTGAACAGCGGGAGTTTCAATTTCTTGAACAACTCAGTGTCTACATGTCCAGGAGCAGCTTATCCTGCTAATGCTTCCAACGGTATTAATACATATTTTCTTTTTCCTTTTGTTTCTCTTTCATTGCTGGAGTAAAACACTTTTTCTCTGCCTTTTTTTCTGTGGAAGATGTTTTTCAGCTTTTATTTATACATTCCTGTTTTCCACTTACCTGATAACACACAGAGATTGTAAAGCATCTTAATAAGCTACTTAAGGGTTTATTTTCCTCTGGTGAATCCTCAGTTGACCTCAAATGCATCTGCTGCCCTATGTAATCTTCCTTTGGTATCATCACCAAATCTTGCACAAAGGAAGCAAAACCAGGATGATCTTATGGTTTAACAGTCTCTTGAAAAGCCCCCAAAATATTTGCTGTGAAACATAGCAGACACAAGATAGCTTATCTCAGGGATCAGCATAATGGATCATTTGAGTTGCAGGGTGGAAAGAAGTATAAAAATGTGCACTAGCAATAGTTTGGGACTTTGTCCCTCTCATTTCTCATCCTTCACATGTAAAATTACTCCTTCAGAGGTATAGTCAGCAAAACACCTCCCTCTTCTGGAGGAAAGGCACAGTGGAAATGTTACTTTTATATGGTTTTGTCTATGCAATGAGTGCATATTACCCTGCAGATTTTCTTTCCGTGTATGCTTTCCTTCAGTAAACTTCAGAAGGAAGCACTGAACTGTGCTTAGGACTCCCCGTGGTGTCTCTTAAGGCCAGTGATTGCAGGCTATGTTTGATTCTAAACTTAGAAGGAAGAAACCGAAGGCATGATTGAACCCTTACCATATTATGGTTTCCTTGTTACCACCTCTCTTTTAGGTCAGTCTTTACATATGCTGCTTATTTTTTTGTGTGTGTATATAAATAATCTTATTGTGAAGAGCTTCATCCAGTAACAAGTACTGTTTTTCCAAGGTTATCACAGGCTCATACACTACCCAGTAGTTTCATTCATCTTCTTTTTTTTAAATCTTCAATTAGGATATTATGGAAACAATATAAATTATTCAGAATCTCACAGACTTGGAACAATGGTGGACCAACACGTTTCTGTAATCAGCAGTGTCAGCAGCATTCGGCCACTGCCATCCTACAGTGATGTACATGATCCACTGAATATCTTGGATGACAGCAGAAGAAAACAAACAGGCTCCTACTACTCAGAGTCCTCACCTCCTATTGTCTGCCGGACCCCTATGTGTAAGTACAGCCAACAACTGAGGAGCAGCTGTGAATTTTTAGTATCCTATCAAATGCTGAGTGTTTAATTGTAGCTCACATACACAATATATGAAATGCAACATAGAGATAAAGCAGCCTGGTACTTAGGATGTGTTTTCCTTAAAACTGAGTTTAATAAATTTGCTTCCATAAGGAGGTCTATAATCCATTGTCCAGGAGCAGTGGAATGATTGGCCTGAGTTGCATAAAAATGTGTATTAGGAAGCACTTTCTAATGATTAAGTAAACTAATAATAGATTGGGCTTTTCTAGGGTCTCTTGGAGATCCTCACTGTCAAACAGATCAAAAGAATCCTGGGTCAGGGGTGTCTCAGTATATACTTCCTGTGCTCTGGTCCTCCATTCTATGCTTCAACAACTGTGTAATAGGCAAAGTTCCCACTGACAGTGAATTTTAGGCAGAAATACCCAATCCCAAAGGGTTTATTTTGGTATATGCCTTAAACAAATAGCAGCCGAGTTTGGTCTCACATTCCAAAAAGGTTTGCATGGAAGACATGAACTAGGGCACTTTATTTCTACACAAGATTACTTCTTCCTACTGCTTGCTTACCTGTTAATCCTGCACAGACAATCAGACATTTCTGTCCTTCAGATGATGTGCCTGGTAGATAGGAGTTTCCATCAAATGAAATTGGATTGTGATTTCTGTTAAATGCAATAAATTGTAAACTTGCAGTGATGGCAACCTTTTTTTCCCCACAGCTTCAAACTTGCAAACCACATCTTCTTCACAGTGTATGTATGGAACATCTGGTCAGTTCCCTTCCCAGGAAAATCTGGAGGTCCATGCCCCACCAAACAGAGATATGGTGCCATCTTTACCACCAATCAACACTGTCTTCATGGGAGCAGCTGCTGGAGGAACCTAACCGAGAGAGACATGTCTGAGCCCTAAGCTTACTTTCCAATCCCAGACATTAAGGCTATGATGGTAATCCCCTCCCAAGTTGGTGGAAGATAAAAGTAATACATATAGTGTTAAAGAAGCCATTTTAGCAATGTTATCAGCCCTCCACACACAGAAAATAGCTATATTTAGATTGGGTCCTGCTTATGAATCTCTCAGGATTGTTCTCACCATTATAGCTTTTCAGTCAGAAATTCAGGGTAAGCAGAAAGAGACAGCGATTCTTGCACGCAAGAATAAGTTGTAAAGAAATTATTACATCTATTCCTAATTTATTAAAAATGCTATTTTAGTCTTTAACTTTTATCTTTTTTTATATATATAAAGTTTATTTAATGCCTGTGTTGCTCATTATTTATTAGGACCACAGAGTAACTGTTTACTTTCTCATATTTGACAGATTGTCAAATGTATGTATCCTACCTCCTATGGAAATGTTTACAAGGTCAGTTTTTACTGTTTTAAACGAAACTAAGCCAAACTCTAAAGTTTTTTACTGTTGTGCTCTGGAAAGTCAATTTCAAATGTTTAGTGCCTACCTGTGTAAGTGAAAGTCCTCAGGAAATAAATAAAGCATATTATGGAGATTTTATTTCTTTTCCTCTTAAAATAAAACCAACAAAACATGCAAATATCATAAGCTAAGTAACTGCAGTAGCCTGCTACTGTAGCTGGATAACTGAAGGAAATAAAACTATGCCACTAAATGTCATGCAATTTCAGAATTACCTCTTACGAGCCCAAAGTTTTTTTCTGATGGAAATCCATAAAAATAGGTTCATCAGCTTTTGCTGATTTAGGGAAACTGTGTAAACTGAGACTGACAGTAATAAAGATTATTAAAAAATTTTGCAACCCTTCAATAGCTATTTTAATTTTAAAAAGTGTTTTACAGATGCCATGATAATCTGTGCACAAACACACATTTGTTTATGTTTCTGGAGAAGCCAGGAATACTCACTAGTGGTGTTAGAGACGACAGAGAAGAGAACACACAAAACAAACTTCTTGCTATGCATTCATGAAATAGCAGGTGTTATTTTATACTCAGATTATCCCAACACCAGATTCAGGTTTGGATTTAAATCCACTCCCATTCAGTCCATTAAATATATGCTGAGCATTGTGGAATTGAAGAAAAGGGCATTTCTGGTGGAGGAAAATGGATGATACCAGGATGCAGCTTTTCTTTCTAATTCTGTAAATCTTCCTTCTGTATCTCTCTATCATGAGAAATCTGCAGAAAAGCAATCAAAAACATTGACTGGATTAGGTTGTGAATAATTCTGGATATGAAACACTTTATGTAGAAAAAAGACACCATAGTTCAGTAATTGAGAAGCAGAAGACTTCAGCTCAATTGCTTCCTAATTCAGGATGAAGACTTAGCCTGTGACCAAAAGTACCATAATGGTGCAAGAAAGCTTTGCTTTCTATACAAATTCACGATGACATGTAATGGTAACACAGATTGTTCAGTATTTACTGGACAAAGCTTTGTAGCAAATGAAGTAAGTACTGCAAAAGAGTTCTTTCTTCATGACTGTTCAGGATGTATTTTGTAGTAAAATTAGTCCTATAAAAGTCAAGTTCCCTCCCTATATATGCAGGTCACCTCCACAGTCAGTGACAGGAGAGGAGATACCTCCCGTTCCAAGGAGTTAAGATGGGGAGTACAAAGGTAAGGGATATGCCACTAGGGATACGTCACTATCCTGAGATCCTTGGCTCCCTCAGCTAACAAATGACATGGCACAAATAATTAATTTAAGGTCAAAACTTCCAGGTTGTTGAATATGTGTGAGGGGAATATGTAGAATTTAGAGAAAGTAGGCAATGACTAGCAGACAGGGTCTTAGTCCATTAGGCTCTACATAAAAAGAACTCTGTGTACATAATTTCTCAAATGGGGTATGGGATTTATATGCACCATTTCCAGTAATTTTTTTCTTGTTGTTATGTGAACCATGCACTGGGGTTTGTTGGATTTTTTTGGGCTCCCCCCCCCCTGCCCCCACAATAAATTACTGCGTCTGTACGTCATCTGAGATAAGATATGATCGCGTGTCATTAAATGCGCAGATTCTCCTGAAGTCTGCAGAACACAAAGTTGCATAAAGGAACACACTGTTGGAAATTGCAGTTCATTGTCAAGAGCAAAGAGCTATAAAAATATTGTAATATTCAAATAGCCAGTTGAGAGAATTCTCTCATAGGGCTGCAGAACAAAACAAACCCATCATAATTGTAACTAGCAAAACCAAATGAGAAATTTCCATTTTATGACCCATTAGTGCAATCAAATAAATGGTTTGATGAATTCAGTACATTTCGTCTATTTAAAATGAAATAACTCATAGCTTTTGTGAATAGCCCATGGGAAGATTTTTATCTTTTGTGTTGTAACAGCATTACAGTAAATTATATCAAGAATTAATGGAGTCGCTGTTTGGTGGTTTTGTATTAGTAAGTTCAGTTGCATTTCTGTGGATGCATAAATACATTGGTTTTAATATATATATGCCTGGAAATCTCTGTTAAAGATTGTACTTATTGAGTACAATCAGTGTCAAATGAATCTTGCCTAAAGGAAAAAACAAAGCCTTTTTTTTTTTTTTTTTGAGAAAGAAACATGAAAAATTAAATCCTTTTGATCTATTTGTCGGTATCAATTACTCTGAACTAGTGCTAGGAAAGGCAAAAGAGGTGGGTGAGCAAGTCAATTTTGCTTCCACTTCTAAAGTAAAAGTGTTTCTAATACAAATTATATCAACCAAGATGAAGCAATATTGGAGGTGAACCAATTGTCTTGTGCCATGAGCCCATGCCCTCGCTGTGCAGAATTTATGCTGGAAGAGGAGCGCAGTTCTTTGACCCTGAAGGTAATTAAGACCATGGGAATATTGCTCCAAACTCAAAATTAGAGAGAAAGTTGGCTTTTACCTTTAAATGTGCAGTGAAAGCACAGTGAAATAACTTGCAAAAGGTGAACCTATGTATTGTTCTGTCATACCACACACCAAATCACTGGTCAGATCAGCATCCTGTCTCTATCTTGTATGTGAGCGATTGTTGGTCACTGAGAGGAGGGGAGTCTTTGGTGCAGAGCCATTTAGCAAAACCTCATGCTTGCTGCAGACTATTAGAAGGGGTAGGAACAGATGTTTTGTATGATGCTGCATAGTATTTTTTCCCTCAGTATGGGGTTAGGACTGAGTAACCTTTAGGCTTATAGAGCAATAAACAGTGGTACAAACAAATCTCCACTCTTAGAGCACTTGGAGAAAACCTGTGGAGATGTTATCAGTCTTAGAAAAGCAGATATTTGACATTAAAGAAAAAATACAGGTTATTAATGCCATACCTGTAGACAGTACATACTGTACTGCTACAGGCTGGGCATCCCATACCACCAACATTACTATGCTAAAAGTAAAACTGGCCATCAAGCAAAACTTAAAAGGGTTGAGGCTGCATGCTAGTGATTAGATCAGCATAGTTCAGGAGGCTGAACCTGCTTTTAAAAACTGAGGATAGATTGGAATTTTTTTCAGTTCAATGTGCTCCAGGTTATAAGTAACAGGCTTTTGTATGAATAGTTTTGGGCTATGGTTTAACTGAAATCACTAGCCTAACTTTAAAGTTTGGATTAAATTCTGTATTAGCCAAGGGATGTAGTCCGGGCAAGGATGGGCTGGTTGATATGGGCCTTAGGACTGTTGCAAATAAGGGCTGGTAAAGCCTTGGTAAATTGCCTGTCTGAAACAGCTTGTAGGTTTAGTTTTTATTATAAACTCTGTTTGTAGGATTTGGGAATAGCTATGACTGGGTTTATGGATTTGGATTCAGGCTACCATGTTGGATGAGCCGGCATAATGTCTGAGCTTGGCTTGTGTCTTGCCATAAAGGTTTGCATGGTGTGTTTAACTTAATATAGTTAATTCTTGAACATCTGATGCTTTCTTCCTAGTGATGTACTCAGGACAGAGCTTAAATCTGATTTATCTTTGGCATAAGGGTTAACTTCAGAGGGTCAACATGAAGCTGAGACCACAAAATATTGTTGGATTTAAAAGTGTCCATCAAGCTTGACTTAATGCTGCTGCTTAGAGGGACCCACAAGCTATGCTTAGTTCTAGAAAAAAACAGAATGTAGATACAACAATATAGATTACTATTGTACTCAGAACTTTCATTATGATTGACTTAGAACAGGCAAAAGTGAGGTGTTTCTGCGTGTTTCTGCATTTTTAGCAGGGGCTGTTGAGCTTAAACAAAGCTTACTGTCAGACCAGATATCTAGTAATAATTTCTTCAAGGTCTCGCCTTAAGACTATAGACTTAGAACTGATTTGAAATTTACATTTGAAAATGAAAGAAGATTAGCCATTTAGAATAAAGCCAGATCTAGAAAAAACAAGTGAGACTAATTTGGAGTTTTAGGTGATGGAGATCACATTATCAATCATGCTTCTGAGGCTGGCATTGTGCAATCTGAAGTTATGGTTGGGGTTCAGGCCAACATGAAGCAATGAATCTGAACTAATTATGGATTTAAGACCTTCAAGGGTTGATGGTTATTATTGACATTAATAAGAGTCATTAGTTCTAGACAAGAGTGGAAGTAAAATCTAGGACTAGTCAGTAATTGTGTAATGCAGGATCAATGCATGTCTAAGTAGTCATTAGCTGAATGAAACTTCTTTGATGGAAAGGAAATGCATCTTCCACAGCCTAAGACAAGAATGATATCTTTAATGGAAGAACTGTAGGACCTGTAGCCTCAAGAGAGATTCTGCACCATTACTTATGGTTAGACCTCAAGTAACCAACACTACTGAAATGGTGAAAGGTCAGCAAAACAGGAGATCTTACTGCAAACTATGCTGATTCCATGGTCACCAGACATTTGCAGCAGCTACAACTCGACAGAATCTCCTCTTGCAAGGACCTGAGGGCTTACGCCAATGAAGGCATAAGCAGGCAAAACAGGAGGAAAGCAGGGCTGGGGTCTGAAATATCATGCCCATTGCAAAATGAGAGTGACATCAAATACCATTTCTCTACCTTTGGATTCTTTGCTATTTGCACAGTTTTTTTTCCATTTAACAATGTCTGCATGTTACAATGCTGCACGGAGCAGTGGTTACACAACTGGGAACACGTAAAAGATTATATTAGCAGCTGAACTAGGAAAATCTACTTCCCTTCCTTTTGACTTAGTTGATTATTATCCCTGATCAAATAAAGGACCACATGTTCCTACTGCCCTTATGCCCTGGTTGCTGCAGTAAAAAGAGATATACAGTAAAATTTAGAGTACTATATGCCTTTTTGATTTCTGTCAAGTTTTCCCATACAATTCAGTTTTGTACAGACTTCATAGTTTAGTCACCTGTTTTGCATCAAAATACATAGAGATCACTCTAAGTTTAACTGAAATGACATGTTTTTGAAAATCTCCATTACGGTAAAGATACCAACCGTGCGTAATATGGTAATAGGCCTTCCTCTCTTTCTGTTATGATTTTTACCAAGCTTCATCTTCAAAGTATGATCAACCTTCAAACACTAGGCCAGATGTAGGTAATCCTCTAACAGCATCATTCCCTTGTCTCTAAATGTCTTTTCCTATGTAGGTGTGCCATCCAATGACTGACCTGCTGGGTCTGTGCTCCTCCACACCCAATCCACAACAGCTGTGATTTTCTGACAGTCCCCAGATTTCAGTTCTTGGTGAGCACTTGCATTTTAGAGATCACGTGGCCAATTTCCAGGCATGCTTCGGACAGCAGTGACCCAAATTCTGGCTCCTGAGAAAGAACTGATGAAACATTTTCAGTGCCCTGGATGCAACAGTTCTCTTCCACTTCTGCAACTACCAAATTATGTGTCATTGTGTGATTGATAGAGTGGGCACTGTCTAAGGAATTTTTTAAGAGAATATAAAAAGTTTCCTACTACTAAGTTTCTTTTAGAATTGAAAAGTGAGTTTCATTCTAAGTAAAAGCTATGTGGAAAATTCTTGGGAAATTAATTTTTAAAAGAGTGAAATATTGAGGATGAAACTGAAATGGACACAGTCCATTGTACTGGGGACATAAAGCTTCACTTAAATAAATAAACACTAACCAAACCATAGATTAAGTTTGATATAGAGCTATTCCAGTCGATCATGGTTTTTGCTCATTTGGAAGAAAATCAGATCTCTGATCTGCTCCAAAGTTTACATGTAGTGGAATGGTGCTGTCAGAAGAAACTAAAAACGTTTCTATATAGTCAGCTTGGTTTTCTCCTCCATTTGCAGAGTGATCTTTATCTCCTGACTGTACAGTCAATCCTGTGCAGTATGGCCATGCTTCAGCCTTTAGCCAAGCTGCTCCCTTGCAGAAAAATAGCGAAAAAGCCAATATTTTGTCCACTGCAGGGTCCACATGTACTCTAGATCATCAATGTGATCTCCATCCCTTCAGAGTCTTTCAAGAGGACCCTCCCAGATCTCCTGCTCCATCCAAAGAACTGGGAATGAGATTCACGCTACTTCTGCTAGCAGTCAAGACATGATATATCACTGCTCCTGAGGACAACTCAGATGCAAGCAAAACTGTACTATTTAGGCCTAAAACTTTGTCCCTTTCTCATCTATCTCCAGGCAAAATGGTGTTTGGCAGGTGGCTGTCCCTAAGGAATGCTTCTGCTCAGCAAATCCCTTTCCTTAGCCCTTGCTGCTCTTAGACATTCTTAGAATTGTGGGTCACGTGACTTCCATGAGCCTCTCCATGTATCCTGTGGGAATCTCAGATGTCTCAGCTGAGACTGAGATATCTGGTTGGCAACAGGTCATGTAATTGTCATGCAGTAAGTACATGACAAGCTTTAAGCCCTGTCATGGCTGGCTTTCCATGACCCTGGAAAGTCTCACTGGAGTCTGAAATGTCAGGGTGAGATGTTTTTCCGCCTGCTTGGACTACTTGGTGAGCCCCAGGCCCAGGCTGGCTGCAGCCCTGCCACAATGCAGATGTAAGAGCTAATTCTAACCTCTAAGAAATGCTGGTCACATGGCAGACCAGACTGAACTGGACATCACACAGCCTCAAGGATGAAACCAGATGTTTCAGAGAGTGTGCAGTGGAAAAGATCTGTATAATCAACATCTGGCTATGTGCTGTATGTCCTTGTGGGTAAGCTGAGAGGTGAGCAGAGAGATAAGCTAACAAGTGCTTGGGTATTTTTGGGTGGCATTTGGAGTTCAGCTTTGTTAACACTGATGAGTGCAGAGAGCTTTTGATATGAGGAATCCTTTATCCTGTAAGTAATAGAAAATATCTTCTAAAAATATCCAGACATCTAATTTATATAGATATCTTGCTTCTATAGCAAAACTTATCTGTCTTTAAAGAAATTAATCTTCACCCTTGCAGTGCTAAGCAGAAAAACACACGAAAACATGTAAGGCCCCCCTCAGACTGCTGGTCTCACATTCGAAAATGCTATCCTCTGTTCTTTCATCTCCTTGACAATTCTAAAGGTAAGGCAAGGCTTCCATATCTGCATTCAGTTTCTCAAGTAAGCAAACAGTTCTTCTGGAGTGTTGCACACTCAGCAGTTCCTGCTGGCTGGCATTAATGAAATGGCTTTACCAGGAAAGTGCATGCTGGAGAGCCACAGAGATAAAAACATAACTCAGAGTGGGGATGGATGGGGGTGGGCACTGCTCTCACTTCATGTCACTGGCCTACAGCAGCACTGGGTCAAATGCTACAGTTTTCCCCAACTACAGCATGGCACAAGGGTCCTGACTTAGGAAAAGAAATAGTTACAGCGGGATTGAAATTAGTGAAATGCAATGTAATTGATAACAATGGCTTCTGCTGTCAGATGGGGTTGAAGTAAGTGGAATTTCTTGGCTACCTTCAATCACACTGCATTCACCAGTTTTTTGTCAGCCTTCAGGAATTTTGGTGAATTAGTAATTTCCCTGTGAGAGGTTGATGAAGCAAGTCAGTGGGACGGGGAGTTTGAGACACACCAAAGGGTGGCCAGCCCTCTATCAGCTCCAGGAGTCCTGGAGTGCTGACACTATTTAAACAGCAAAAATCTGCCTCTCTCAAGCTCTGTTTTATCTGTTTTGTCCCTCAAGAAGAGCTTAAAAGCTGTAGTGCCAAACAAAATTGGGCTGAGATCAAAGCACATGTCTATGCAACCTGTGTGCTGGACATGATAAGTAGGAGAGCATTTGGATCAGAGATTTAGGTGTATTGAACATTTGCTGTCTGATTTAGCAGTTTGATCTGTCCTGAGATCTGTCTTTAGCATATTAGAACAAGAAAAAAAAAGTGAATTTTGATGAATACAGCTGGGAAGATCCCCTGTCAATTTTCTCTCTCTTCTTTTTTCAATAACTCAGGCTTATGCGACAAGATGTGACAGTGCGTGTGTCTCTCTCACATGTTGGTCAAAAGAGCTCTGCCAAGCTGACTGCCAGGGACAGAATGCAGGTGAATACACAAAACTGCTGCAGGATTAAACAAAACTAAAAGACATATTTAACCAAGGGGGGCACAGAATTGCCCGACCTAGTGATTTAAATTCAGAGCAGCAAAGCGGGAAGCATGAATCCAACAAAAGCCCTACTTCATCTCAACACATATTCAGAATACATTTGGATCTGCTGAAATTGTAGACCAGAACAACTCTTCGAAACAAAACAAAAGAATCCCACACAGCTGGGAGAAAGGAAATTGTTTTACCAGGGCAGAGAAAGATAGCCCAGGTTTTAATATCTGTCATTATTACTGTCATAACTATTTCAACTAAGATAATCTTCTTTGCAACAACTTAGTTGCACTGGTGAAAGCCCAGAATTTGGGGTTGCCAAGTGCTGATGGTCATTTTGTTGGGAATGCCAGATTATTTTACCCCTGGAACAATTTGCTATGGCTTACTCCATACTAATTAATGTTACTTGTGGGAGTAGGCAAATCCTGAGGTATTTGTGCAAAATTATAGTGTGCTACTCTTTGAGCAGCATTAAGAACTTCAGCTACAAGGGGCTGGATTTCCTGGTCAGCAGGGGACATGCTCAGGCAGTCCAACAGACACAAATGGCTTCTCTAAATCTGCTTCTCCCTCTTCTGCCTTAACCTTTTCTTCTTTTTTCTTTCCCAAAGCACAAAGAACTCAGTGGTTCCCCACAGGAACAACCTCTCTTGCCAGGCTCTGCCTTCTTTGACCTGGGGCTCCATCCCCTTTTCTTACTTCTCCTAGTGGAAGTTTTTGGCAAGGGCTGAGAAGTCGGTCAGAAAAGGGAGGTGCCCACTCCGAAGCTCTCTGCTTTGCTCCTGGGACAGGAGGAACCAGGAGCGGAAGTCCTGTGTGCACCTCCTCTCTCAAGGAGAGCAAATTCTTTTGCAAGTTATCTTAGAAAAAGGAAATTATCCTCATTTTCCCCTTCTATCCCAATCCTGAGGGGGGCTTTGCAATTAAAATCATGATTGCGTTTTGTACCCAGAGAGGAGGAGCGGAGCGGGGGGGTGGGGAAATTGCCATGTACCACAACAGATGGTTTAAGTGCCGTGATTACAAAATCCTGAAGTTAAAATAGTTTAATTACAAAGTCAATACTGCCTCCAAGCTCTGCTAAGCCCCCAGTGTAAAAACAACAGACGGTATAGTGCAAACGGTAGGACAATATTTAACCAGAACTTTGCATTAGCTACTGCAGTACAGCTCTCCATCAGGCCTTCAGCAAACTGAAGATTAACTGATTTTCCCAGCCTCTATTTGTTAACCATCTCTGCCTCAGTATCAATGGGCAGCTCTGAGAGAGCCACAAACAATCCCAAGGAAACAAACTGCAATACTATACTGCACACAGAGGCTCAGCAGGGTTGTATGTAAAGTCCAGTATTTCAAGGGTACCTAAGAGAATTATTAGCACCTTGTCAGGAATTAATGCAGAGGTAAAAAAGATGAGCAGGTGGAGGTATTTCTACATAAAATGAAAATAGAATTCAGTGAAATAAAATTTTAATACTCTGGATTTTATAGAAAAAAAATAACAAGATATGGGCAGGCACAGGGAAAGAAACAGCTGAGAATGATCTCAAATAGCCTAGACTTGATCTTTCACAAGCAGGGAAAGCAGCAGCTCTCTGGAGCAAGCTGTAAGGAAATGTCACTAAGCTGTGTTCTTGCAGCTGAGAGCCTTGGGGCTGGTCTTAGCCCAGTGTGTACATATCTGCATATTCTTTACCAGTGACAAACCCTCCCTCTGTTGGCCTGTGTCCTTTATAAACATCCAGTCAAGCATGGAGCCAGGAGATTCAGAGGAAGCCTGGCTCTACTTTGTTAGCAATCTGCTAAAATCCAGTCCTATCTCCTCCATCATGACCCAGCATGAGGTGTCCACCACCCCTGCTGCACATGAAGCACTGTGAGGAGCTGCTCACCCCCTATCTGGGTGGGTAAATCAGGGACTGGGCAAGCTGGAGACAAGAGATATGGATCCATGAAAGTAAAAGCCAAAAGAGACAAGTGGGAGATTATCTTCAAACACTTTTTCTTATCACTGACCCCCGGGCAAAATCAAAAAGTAAAGCGAGAGGGAAAATGGGCTCCAAAAGCGACACTACAACATGGAGAAGATCTCATAACTGTCATCCCCCTTTATATTTTTTATTGCAGGGTTTGAGAGATGAAGTCCAACTTTGGGTGTATGGGATCATAGCTGCAAAGTCAAATAGGAGTTTCTAGTGGCTGATTCATTTCTCTGGGGATCTTCATAAGTAACAGCATTTGGGTCAGAGAGCTGCACTGGCTAAAATGAGGGGAAAGGAGACACTGCTCTATCTAGGGGAAGATCCTCTGTAGTTATAAGGAGAAAAGAGGAAACATTCCTCGGTCCTGATCCTTCAGGTTGCTGTATATTCCAGTCCAGCTTTTTAGGAAGTTAACTTTACATATATGAGTAGATTCATTGACTTTCAATTAAGACTAAGTGCATGTTGAAGTGCATAATTTCATTAGAGTGGAAACAATCCTCTTTAATAACAGAAAAAATCCCCACAAACGAATGTTCTGGTGGAAATCACAGCATGAATGGCATAGCAGTGACAACACAAAACCAGCTTGAATTATTTTTATACATGAATAGAAAATGCCTTTTTCTTTTCCTAGAATATGATAACAAATGGTTTTGTTATTAGCTATAATAGCAAATAGCACTTTGAAGTATACTGGAGAGGACTTGAGAATGTCTAGTAATTTCTTTAATTCCCATGTTTACCTCCTTTTTTTACCCTAAGGTACTTGTAATGAGAAAATCAATCCAAATAAATAAGGCATGGTCACAGGCTTATTTTAAAGATTTAAAAAAAATCTTAGCTTGGGGCAGAACCCATGAGTTTGTATCTGATCTCAGTGCCTCCCATCGTGTGTGTTGGACACAGTTGCCATGATTTCTCTCAGGATAATCCTATTTTTAAGCTAGTAGCTCTTAAGTGACGGCTCATATCCAGAACCACAGGGACTGATGCTCAGTGCCCAGTTCTGGGAGCAGCACTCTTCTCTGCCAGGAGATAAAGTACACTTTGAGCATCCTTTCCTGAACAGATTCATTGAGGGAAAAGCTGTGAAGTGAAAGCATCTCCTCTGTCTCCTCCTGAACCCCAACAAGAGCTAAGGATGGAGGCTGTCTTCTGTGAGGAGCTGATTCCTACAGGTGTACATTATTTAGACCCCATAGATAAAAAATACATAGGAGTTGGGATACCAAAAGTCCAGCTGGAGTTTGGTACCTAAGAGCTCCTCATCTCTCCTGCACTGGCAGGGTGACATCAGACACTGTTTCTTTGTCCCAGTATCACACCAAATATCCACTTTTTTGAAAGGGCCTGGTATCCTGAGGAGGGCACAAGAAAATAGGTCATTTTGAGTGATTTCAGCCTAGGTACTGCTAATCAGAGGCATGCAGGGAATACTGCAGTATTTGGCTGGGAATTTTGGCTGTCAGCATTGCTAGACAAGCACAGCCCCAGGAAAAGCATGCCAACATCACAGTTACGATGTGTTTCAAGAAACACAGCTCTTTGGGAGAAAGCATGTCTGGTGATGGATTACAGCAGTGCTGCTAAACCAGGCTGTCCAATGGTGGCTGTTTCACACAATGCACATTCAGGATATGCCACATTAAATGTTGGTTTCAGTAGGAATTTCATGGGTAAATTGGGCAGAATTCAGTCTTGATGACTGGAGTCTTGACTACACACGCTCCTGCAGATTTCCATTCTTTGTAGGATGTCTTAGTAGGATCTCTGAAGACAGCTGATTTCACTCCAAATTCTTTGGCAAGGCTTTGGACACAAAGTGCTGGCACAGGGGCTATCAGTGCTGCCACCGCTGTTATCAGTGCTCTCAGAGTGCTTGGTGACACTGCTGGGGATTACAGCCCTGCTGTTCTGGCAGAACCTCGGGCACAGGGACCAGGAGGGGGAGGAGAAAGACAAGTGGTCACCACCCAAAGTTCACCCTCTGAAAGTCTGGAGGTGAAATGGCAGTGCCTGAAGCCTGAAATCTATCTGTGCAGCATGCAGAGGAAGATGCATTTTAAAAAATGAAGCAGGAGGGATGCTGTTGTTGTAGACTGACCTTTTTTCCTCCCAACAAACATTTACCCAGGGTTGTCTCATGACTGGTCGACTTTTGTAATCCATTAGAAGGTGATGCTGTTGCATGACATGATCAAACACCAAACACAGCAGAAAGGCCATAACTATATCTAAAAAGCCTTTGCTTTGTCAAAGCCTTTCACTAATGCTAGCAACAAAATTATTGAGGTCTGTAATGAGCTGATCTCTTGTTAAATAAGCCTCCTTATGAGAGTGTTAAGCTTTATATCTGCTTTCAAATTAAACACTTTGGATTTATTAATGTTTCCTTTCCTCTCCAAATTTCTTTGTTGAGAAGAGGTGCCAGAGGAAATGTACTGGCAACAGTAGGATGTGAAGTATAGTTTAAAATACATTAAACATATGTTGATGGGGCCATTAGCAGAGTTTATAGATACCACCACCTGTCTCTTATTCCACTTGCCATTACTTTAGTGACAGAAATCATACTCTAAGAGAGGTGGTGTGCTACCATTAAATCTTTACTCCTGTGTCAGAAGGAACATAGCAGTAAATTCATGCCTTATTGCTAATAAGCATTTTCAATAATGGTTCACTTATTGAGCCATATACTTTTATTTATAAATAAACCTGAATAAATGAGTAGAGCAGGGGCTAAAGAATAAATACCCCTCTGAGTTTGGATGCAAAAGAGTCTCTGAATATCTGAGAGGGAAGCCCTTTGCCACTATAAATACTCGGCGGGGCACTTAATGCTTTGCTTGTTCGTTTCAAGCCAGCAAGCACGGTCTTAGAGCATCACCGCCAAGGGCATTCTTGGACCCACCACATGTAGGGTTTATTGCCTTCGGGAAAAACAAAAAAGAAAACTATTAAGGGAATACAAATAAACCCACTCAAAAAAAAAAAAAGGGAAGCCCTTTGCCACTATAAAAGTAATAAAACAGAACTGAGATAAAGTAAAATGAGTTAAATAAAGTAAGGGAAGGTAAAGGAGCCCTGACACCGCCTCGGCTCTGGGGTGCCCCCTGGCGGGCGCGGCGCGGCACTGCCGGCCCTCGGTGCCTGCTTGGGGCGGGATGTGGTGCGGAGTGCGGGGCGGGAGGGTGCCTGCGTGGGGCGGGAGCGGTGCCTGCTTGGGACGGGATGTGGTGCGGAGGGCGGGGCGGGAGCGGTGCCTGCTTGGGACGGGATGTGGTGCGGAGGGCGGGGCGGGAGCGGTGCCTGCTTGGGACGGGATGTGGTGCGGAGGGCGGGGCGGGAGCGGTGCCTGCTTGGGACGGGATGTGGTGCGGAGGGCGGGGCGGGAGCGGTGCCTGCTTGGGACGGGATGTGGTGCGGAGGGCGGGGCGGGAGCGGTGCCTGCTTGGGACGGGATGTGGTGCGGAGGGCGGGGCGGGAGCGGTGCCTGCTTGGGACGGGATGTGGTGCGGAGGGCGGGGCGGGAGCGGTGCCTGCTTGGGACGGGATGTGGTGCGGAGGGCGGGGCGGGAGCGGTGCCTGCTTGGGACGGGATGTGGTGCGGAGGGCGGGGCGGGAGCGGTGCCTGCTTGGGACGGGATGTGGTGCGGAGGGCGGGGCGGGAGCGGTGCCTGCTTGGGACGGGATGTGGTGCGGAGGGCGGGGCGGGAGCGGTGCCTGCTTGGGGCGGGAGCGGTGCAGAGCACAGTGTGGGACACGGTGCGGGACGCGGTGTGCAGTGAGAGAAGGGCGCGGTGCGGGACGAGCGCGGAGCGCGCAAGGCCGTCATTCTTGAGGAGGTTCGGAGTGCGGCTCACGGCCCGCAGCCCTGTTTCTAAACCCACGCTGAGAACCGTGCTCCGCCTGCCGAGGAACGTCAATTGCCCCCGGATGCCGGCATTTGCCGTATTCCCGAGGGGACCACCCAGTGTTTGTGCAGCAGGGAAAATCCCAAAAGTGTCCTTGGTCTCATGGTTAAAAGGGACGCAGCAAGGCAGTCGCCCCACAGGAAGAAAAGAGGGGCACGAGTGGCAGGAAGGAAGGAGGCTGGTGCAGCGTCGTGGAGCCTCAGGGAAAAGAGAATGATGCCAAGTCCCAGGGCTGAATTGGGGGGAGGAGAAGAGACGGGCAAAGACCTGTAGGCGTTGAAGTTGTATCTGCTAGGCAGACTGGGGAGAACCCTTCTCAAGAGCAGCTCCGGGCAGCTCTGGTCCTCCTCTGAACCCAGCCTCAGTGCCACCGCCTGTGGGTGTCCTCTGCACATGCTCATGGCAAACAGGGCAGGTGTGAGGAAAGGGATGGAGTTCCTTGCACAGCACAAATCCTACACAGGCCAGCCAAGGGAGCCAGGGTTATTTACTCTGGAGAAAAGAAGGCTTGGGGTGACCTTATGTGTCTCTACAACTACCAAATGAGGTTGTAGCGAGGTGGGTGTTGGTCTCTTCTCCCAAGTAACAAGCAATAGAACAAATTTAGTGGTTTAGTGGTGAAGCCGGTGGTGCTGTGTTCAAAGCTGGATTCCATGATCTTAGAAGTTTTTTCCAACTAAAATGACTCTCTGATTCTACTGTCCTTTCTGGAAAGAGAAGGGAAAATGTTGCTAGCCTTTATTCCAGTAGGTTTTCATTAGGAGAAGCCTCATGTTTGATCGGGAGATGGCAGCACAGTTCTGGAAAGCTCGAAAACTCCCCCACCAACTCTCCCTGTTAGCAAAACCTCAGGACTCTCAGGGAAGCAAAGCACCCTTCTGCCCACTGGAAGAAGAATTTAAAAGGGAAACCCATGCCTATGCTCAGTAAGTACTTGAACTGAACTGCTAAGAACCCAGTTAAAGATCTAAACTAAAACTAATACTGTGCATCAGAGTTCCTAAGCGTGATGAGGCACACATCTCACTTCAAAATGTTGCAAACTTTCACAAGAGAAAAAAAACCTCTCTCAAGACGAAGTGGCAAAGATTACACTGGAAACTTCATTGTTTCAGTCCTTTTAAGAGTTTTTATATGGAAGTGTCCACATGTCACCAACACCAACATAAGCCTAAAATGGGTAAAAAAAAGATGATTTAAAAATTTGTTAGAGTGATAAGCAGGGCTTTATGTCAGACCCACAAAGGATCTGCTGCTTGATGCAAACCCAGAACCAAACCTGTAGAAAACATGAAGTAGCTGAAAAGTCAAACAAACCTGAGCAAAACTAAAATTGCTGCAAGTGAACTATTTCTGACTTATTCCTAGATGAGCTTCCACTCAGGAGGTGCAGGCAAAGGTGTTAATATCAAACCACATATTCTGCTTCTCTCTGGTCCCAGACTCAGGCTTGCTCAATCTGTGATTGAGGAATTCCCACTGACCTGCAGGTGTTGCCAGGAAAAAAATTTGTAATTCATTAAGTGGTGCTGAAAGTTTTTGTTGGAAGTGCCATCATGTTGACCGTGTCAGCATTTTCTAGAGTTGCTCTACCTGAGGCCTTACAAGGGGAGATGCTATTGAAAAAGCTGTTTGGAGTTAGTTTGGCACCATCTCTTTCACCCTTGCCAGACTCAAGACCTTCTGGTATTCACTGAATATACAAATCAGTGCATGTAACCCCTCTTTCTGCACTCCAACCTGGTCGTGGATCCATTTAATTTTTGACACTTTATTTAGTATTGGAAACATTCAAGGAACGTAACAAATGGAAATTTAAGGTTTAGCCAGATTGTATCAAATGTTGGTATTGGAACATCAGTGAAGCTTAAACAAGTTTCATTTGGCAGGACAATTGCACAAAAGCATTTGATGTTGAATCACAAGCTATTTTCAAGGTTCATACACACAAAAGAGTTGAAATATAAGCAAATTAAAGCCCTAGTATTAATGAAAAATATTCTCCTTTCCTTCCCACTTGCCAACTATTTTACCTAGTCAGGAGACAAATTCATGTGGGATTAATTCTATGGAGCCAACCTCGGGTTCCTCCTGAGTTTCCTTGAAATAAGGTATCCTTTGCTTCCCATCCTGCATGGTTTGGTAATGCAGCTGCACATTGTTGAAAAATTGCCACAATTCATGGCGGGATGGCTGCGCTTCAGCAATGAGAGAAGTTATTTGGAATACATATGTCTATGTTTGCATGCCTGTGAAGCTTCAATGTCTGGCTTGTTAAGCTCCAGGAAGCTCCCTGATGGACAACACCATGATATACAGTGGATGGCAATCAAGCCATGAACCTGAATTAAAAGAGGCTGATCCTCAGCTCTGTGAGCTCCAAAGGAACTTTAGGATAGGATACTTTTGTAATTCAAAAGGCTAAAATGTCCTGCAGAGTAGAAAACCATGTAGAAGATGAAGGAGAAGAGGTGAAAAATCCTCTTCACAGCCAGTCACCCCTGTGTTCATGTGGTATGGGAAACAGGTCTTAGAGCCTGTACAGAGCACCAGCAAGAGATGTGACCATGAGGAGCTGGCCAGAGGCAACTCCTTCCACCACTCTTGCCCCCTGTCCTTGGCTGTGCCCGGGCCAGGCTGGGCGCTGGTGGGCACAGGGGGCAGCATGCCCAACTGCTGTTACAGGCATTCTTCTGAGGTTTGAGACTCACTTCCTCCTCCTTTCTCCTGCCATGTGATAAGGGGGGGAGCGTTGGGCCTGGCAGTAAAAACACCTGGTTTGGAGTAAGATCAGAAATGGGAGGGAAAAGCAGAGATTTTGGCTGTAATCTCAGTGCTCCAGTCTTTCTTGGGCATGAAGGCACATCCCTACACAAGTACAACACAGGAAAGCAGAGGGCTCAACAGGCCTGAATGACACTGTTGTACATAAAGATGTTGTGACTGGGACAGGGATGAGCTGGGGCTCATTCAGATCCACATTGGATTAACGAAACCTGTGCAAACCAAACTCACAACTTATGTAGGCTACAGCCCAGGAACACGATCAGCACATTTGCTCAGCAGCCGTCTAATTGCAAACTGAAAAAAATCTCTCCTTACAATGTGTAGTGGCTGGCACTGACACAGAAAGTGTTTGTGCTGGTTTCACTTGGCCCTGAAAGAAATGTGTCTGCCTCTCAGGTACACCCATTCTGAGAGCACTCTTGGAGCCCTTATGCATGAAGGCCATGATAATATCATGCGGCAGAAGCCTGCTCTTTCTCCATCTTTTTATTTAAACACAAATGATGGGTCCAGGAGCATTTTTAAACTGATACAATGAAGGCCTGCTGCAAGAGGCCAGTTGAAAGTGGGCACAAAGTTCTCCTGATCATAAATCCTCCCCGCAATGCTGGATTTGTCCCCAGTGAAGTGGAGGGGCTGTGTAGCACCGCTAGCCATCGGCACGGAAGCTGGGAATGGAAAACAATTTTGACATTGGCAGCCTGGAGTCTTGCCCTTCTCGAACACATTTGATGTTCATACATGGTCTTTTGGCTGCTGCTGCTGGGGACCATCTGTTGGGATGGCTTCGTGCCTGATCAAATGGTGGTATGCCAGTTTCACTGGGACATGAAATACATGCCAAACAAAACGCGTCTGGTTTTACTTCTATTACTCTGAATTCAAAGCACATGCTAATACTAATCCCCATTTTAACACCATTGTGGTGCCAGTTAAACCTTCATTTTTTCCCAGTGTCTGCCAGGTTTCTACAGCACATTTAGGAACTTAAAAAAATCCAGCAGAAATTGTCACTGCCGATTTCACATGAACAAGGGCACTGTTTGCAGGAATTTGGTGAGAGGTGTTAGTCCTAACAGCAGAGGTGAATGCATGAGTTTTCTATACGAATAATACAGGATTCTTTAAGGAGTTGAACTAGGACATTTCTTTGAAAATTGCCTCTGAAACTCCACCCAACACTCATAAAATCTTCTGCCCAATGGAAATGTGACTTATCAACTTAAAAATGTCCCTGAAAACAAGGCATAGTTAAAAAAAAAAAAAGAAGCTTCTGACAACTGTGTGAAGGCTTTGAACGGTATGTGAGTACTGAGATGCTCTAAGCACATTTTCTTTTCAAAGAGCTGTGAGTTCACTGTAGCTCCAAGCCTGATACACAGTAAAGTCTTCTGTGCTGCGGCTGGCTTTGCTGTCTGGGTTTGTATGACTAACTCCCTGTGAATGTTCCACATACAGAGAAGTGTGTTCCTGACCTCAGCCAAGATGAATATTATTGTCAAAGATGCCATCATTGCAGCTACTGTGGGTTTTCAGATTCTTCCGGTGTTTGTGGGGAAAATCCATCTGCTACAGATGTTCCCTTGGATGATGGATTTTCTCCTCTAGTCCCATAATGGGTCAGGAAAACCTAAGGAAACATGCCCTGATGGGACGGATTCCCTTTGCTCCTCATCCTCCCTCTGCAGCGCAACGCTAAGACACTGGAGATCTCGGACACATTCTTCCCCACCCTTTTCCTCCATCTGCCCCTGCAGGGGGAGATGATAAACACTCAGTGCTGGTCTCCTGAAACCAGATCCCACCCTGTGCAGGATTCAGATGTGCCAATTGAGGTTCCCAGTTCTGGAAACTGGGACTTAATCTAGGGTTTATTTCCTCCATTCCTAGATTCATTATTATTTAAAGCACCTAATTTTGTTAATAAAGTAACAAATTTCTGAGTTATTATAATTTAATAACCTTAATTAACTTCTTAACCACCTTCCTTACACTGTCATCTTGTGTATGCTTGAAATAAAAGTTATTACAGAAATGTGAAAAAAATTGCCATAAAAAGTTAAGGAAAGTTGGAGAATGTGCAAGTTTATGAATGTAATTTAGCATTGTACTACCAGAAAGAAAAAGTATTCTTTGAAATGCTGAAGTAATATGGTAGGGCCCGGAGCATAGGCCAATGAGTGGCATGTGGACCAGCCATAAAATTAAAAATAAACTTAAGAGTAAATGAGCAGCTAAATGCAGACTGTGAGGATAGGATGTGAACTTCAGCTATTTCCTGGAGCTAGTGTGGTTCCAAAGTTTAACAGCTTTAGCCTTTGGAGACCTGGAGGCGTGCATACTTGTGTTCAGTTTCTCCTCCTTTCATCTCCCCCCACTCGGAGCCCTACCACCTCCCAGCTGCCCAGCTCGCTCCATCTCTCCCTGCAGAAGGACACTCCTCCTGCCCTCTAACCAACATCCCACGTGGCTCTTGGCACTCAGCATCCCCCTGCAGCAGCAGGGCCCTCCCTTCCCATCCTTGTGTCTTTCAGTCCACTGAGGAGTTCCCACTTGCCCTCAAGGTCTACTGGATTGCAAAGGATTCACTGCTGCCTGTGAGGACAATCCAGGGGTAGCAGCAGGTACCTGGCCCAGCAGAGACAGCTGCTCTCAGGGCATGCTGGCGAATGCCTGATAGTGAAGATTTTTTATTCTGTGCAATTGTGATGTTTGGGTGCTCTTCTTTCACACATAAATTGTTATCATAGTGTTGTTTTTCCTAAACAAATGTTTCTCTGTTTCTCTTCAAAATTTTGGTGCTATGTAATTGTAAGTTATTGAAAATATATTGACCATTGCAAAAGGCTCAGTGGACACATTTTTTTCATGAAAAAACCCAGGCAAAACAAATCTTAATATGCTCTTGGGTCGCTATTTTCCTTGGCCATAGAGCCTTAAGATCTTGGTAAGAATTGGGACGATAGAGGAAAAAATATTTTGTCTGCTTTATGTGCTACACAGTCCACCTCTACATTAATCTTCTAAATACACTATCCTCCAATATTATTTTATTCCAAATGTGGTGAATAACATAGCATTGCATATTAAAATAACCCCAAGATAAATAAACATATGCAGTATTTGTAAATGTTTTTAAGAATTTTACTTGTATGAAGGATTTTCAGGTTCCCCAAAATAATTTCCTCTTTGTGCTGTAAGTCAGAAAAGACTGAGAAATTAGAGGCCCACACAAGGAACAATACCAGATTTTGGGCTTTCCTTTTCTTTTTATCTGGTAATTAAGTCAATGAAGACTTAATTACAGACTGGTTTTTCTGTGTAATGCCTTAATGTTTGTGGATCTTTATCATGCAGCTACACTATCACTGACCCCTTCAGGCTTCACCACTGCACTCAGCTTACAAAACTATCAACCCTGCAAATGATCTACCAAACTGATGCCCCTGAGGGGAAAATCCTACTAGTGGTCCTGTGATAATAACTGAGGCAGTTCTCAAAACAAAGGGGCAAGAAGTAATCCTGTATTTGGAGTACTGACTGGAGTTTCATCTCTTGAAGTAACTCTTCATCTGTACATTCAATCCTCACAATGTTTCAATAACTGGGGCTAGCTGTCACTTCCAGAAGGACATTATCACCTGTGAAGGAAATGGGACATCTGGGGACAGCTTCACCTGCACTTTGGGGAGAGCTTTCTACCTGGAACTGATGAGTGGGAGGAGGGAAACCAGAGACTTTTTTTTAACTATATGATTCAATGCAAAGTCTTCAAAAAGAAAGTATTTTGTAGATTAATTGTTTGAGGAAGTGTTTTGTAAGTGAATTGTTCCTCTGAGGTGACCTTTTCTTTTACAGTGCCTTCATGAAATGTTGGCAAAAGTAGCAGTTTTGCTGAGCATATTAATAACACCAGTTTGTACCCTGCAAACCATTTAATGGGTCACCAGCTAAGATGTAGTTCATTAAAAGATAATTTAAGTTCTTCTTCAGTCTAAGCAATAGTGGGGTAAATCCAAACTAAATCAATTACTTCATGTTATCAATTAAAACAATACTACCTGAACAATCTTAACTCTGCTTTATTGTGCATACACATTGTGGTATAGCCTTGAAGTGCATCCCCACATGCTGCTTCAACCCCACACCAGCAGGGAAAACCTGCTGATTCTGATGGGATGATGAAGGGGCATTTAAAATACTCAGTTTTGTACATAGCCTTCAATGCCTGGCCTTTTTCATAGTACACTGCAAACTACAGTTCTCCAGCACAGGATTCATCTCATTAACTTTAAAAGTCATAAGCCCTAAATATGTAGCCTCTGTAGGCAGTCTGTACTCCTTTCTCCAGAGGGTGATTCATCTGACCTATTTTAGACAACTACTCATGGTGAGATGTGTCTCTTGATTTACACAGTTGTGTTTCCTGTGCAATGATTGAACCCTCAGCTTCAAATCAAACACTAACGTGATCTAGGATGATCAAATTTTTTTTTCTGTCAAAATTTTCCAAATTCCTTGTCTAAAGAAACAGTGAATTAATTCCTTGTCTCCTGAAACAGTGAATTAATTCCTTGCCTCCTGAAAAGAAGTGAGAGTTTAAGACAACCTATAAAGTTATTAGGTTAATTAAAAAGGTAAGTGGGTGTAAAGAAGACATCAAGCTTTAACAAGAGAGCTGATGAAATGATGCAGAGAGGTCTTCTGAACACTAGTTCTTGCTGTCATTTTTCAAACCTGCATCATTTGCCATAGCTTCCTTCTTCAGTAAAAAAGCTCAGTTCTTTCAGCCAACAGACTTGCCCCCAAGATTTAGCCCAGCCTGTAGCAGTCTGACTGCCCTTTTTAGGCTACCCCTCTCAAACTGTGCATGACTCAGCTGCCCATGTGTCAGTATGAGCATGGATCCTACCCTTTCGGTTAGCCTGGAAGTTCACTGTTGCAAAGACTTTCTTTTACTGTCAGTTTTATTCTTTGCATGTATAACAGGTCTGCTCTTCATACATCTGTGTTATAGTACTTGTTAGTTTTGCATTATACAGAGTTATCAACATTGTCTGTTAGCACTGGCATTAAAAGGTTTGAGCAATATTTTGCCATTTCACTAATTTATCTTTTACACACAGAAATAAATAGCATAGCTTTATTTCACATATTAATCCTTCATCCAATCTATTTATCAAGCAATATGAGCTAAAAACTGTGGACAAGTACCAGGTGATTCAGCAGAGAAAGTGTATTCTGATCTATATGCTGGCTGGTGTACCATAAACCCTTGTCTCCGGCACAGGCCTCCCAACCTGAGCAGGGCTGTGGGTGCTGGAGTGGTGTAAGCCAACTCCACCATCAGGCATTACAGGCATTTCTTTCATTGGTGGGAAATATCTGGAAAATCTCTCTGCATTTTTGGCACTGTGAATCTTATGCTTAGCCACAAGTTAGAGATAAATTATAGTACATTCAGCTGCCATTAATTTTGAATTAGCAGGTTAATTTATATTTATCTTTTTTCTTTTTTTTTTTTTTCCCTATAAATATCATTAAAGCTACAGATTCCAAAAGTTAGGATATACATTAACAGAGTGTGCTCACTAATCCCAGGAAGATCATGCCTCCTGTTCCATGGGATTTAGGCTTGTATCTGATTCAAACAGATTTGTGATGTGAAATGCTAAATAGTGCTGATGGCGACTACTTTTTCACAAAGGCCAGTGCTGGTACCTCCTTTTTCTTGCCCTCACACACTCTCCATTGCACTGGAAACTTAAAAAAAAAAAATCGAGCTGGAAACAAACAAGTGAAAAAAGCCATGGTGTTTTCTTCCATGGTTGGATGCCAGTAGTTGGCAAAATGAAAGCCTGGACTGAGAACTGAAGGCTTTTTCCATTCTCACTCCCTGCCATACCAAAGGGGACTCATGACCAGCAGCATGCTCGGGGGGATTCAGGCGTGACCTGGCTCTTTGTGTCCTTGACCCTGGGCTGCTCGCTGCAGCCTGTGACACCAGGCTAGAGCAGAGCCCAGTGACGCGATGCTGGCACTGCTTTCTGGTGGCCTCTGTCAAAAACTGTTTAATTTATATGCTTTGCCATATGTGTGCAGCAAGTTCCCTTGGCCCTGTCAAGACACTGGCAGGGAGAGCCAAGTCATGTCCCTTGGCTTGGCTCATCAATCTTGGCAATTGTTCAAGCTTTCATCTTGCCTTGGAGTAGATGACATTCACTCACAGCAATCCTTTGTAAATGTTCACCCTTCAGAAGGGAGTGAGAGGTCTCTGTTAGTTTATATGGGTCCAGTTTGAAGCTGCTACGTTTGAGGCTTGAGCAATTTCCACCCTTATGGAAAGTATCATGGGATAAATGGGGATGTATACAGGTTCTGCGGAGCATTGGATTGAATGGAAAGCTTTTTTCCCATTCTAATAGTTTTCTAAATTACTTCTTAATTTTCCTAAAAAATGAGAGAGACAGCCTTGTATCTTAGAACAGAATTAATAATTTTGTTTCATGGTGGAGAAAATCCTCCTTCAAGGTGTGAACCATCAGACAATGAGAATAATTCATCTCAGAGACCAAGCCAGCCAGATAAAAGACAGCAGACATATCCCTGTTAGTGCCAAGCTGAGACTGAGGCAGCAGATGCTACCTCTCAACAGAGCTTATTAGACCATGCCCAACAGCAGGTTGACATAGTTAGATGGTGTCCCAACTTCTTCTGGCCTGCAGCAGCTTAGCTTATTGCAAAATCAAAGAAGCAGGCAAGCACACAGGACCTGGCAGACACACCTACACTCCAGAACCCTGGGTTTGTGGAAGAGTTTAAAAGCAGCAGGATGAGCTGAAAGCTCTGCTGTCCTTTGTACTTTGGAAAAGTCTCCCCCTTGACTGGCACACCTGTTCCCTGGGCTGTGGCTCTCTGCATAGCACAGCATTTATTTGTACTGCAGATGGGCTGTTGCTGTTACATTCGTGCACTGACCATGGACCAAGCATGTGCACTGGACATCAGGAGATCTCTTACATAGAGGGGCAGTCAGACCATTCAGCTACCAGAAGTGAATTAAATGAAAACTGCAGTTTTAACAATTTTTTCCCTTCCTGCCCCCCCCATCTGTGTCCCAGACTTGTGTGCCACTTTATGTTGGTGCCTACACCAGCACTGCTTTTCCTATGAGACATGCCTTGTGGGTACCTGCTGTGATTTCCAATGGTAAATTATTGTTTAACTTTTAAATCTCAAATGTTTTTTAACATTTATTATTGTAGTCAGGTCTCATCTTGCAGCAGTCGCTACCCAAAGATCTGTCATGCATCAAACTGTTCAATAATACTGTGACACACAAAATCTAAAACTAAAACAAGGATGTTATGCTTGTTTTACCTAGTAATGATTGATAATTTAAATGAATATCTTCAGCATTTTATGGAAGGGTATTTAAATAGTACAGAGAAGATAATCCCAGCGCTCCTTTGGAGATTTAATCGTATTAAACAATTTATATAGAAAAATTCTAGATTTTATGGCTTCACAAAAAATTTTCTAAGCACATATCAGTGTTGCTTTGTTTAAAATGACATCCACAAACCAAAAATACAAGTTCCAAGTGACTAGTCTTATGGGAAACCAACTCTGAGATCCAAGTGGTAGCAGCGTAATGGTGACTGCCCTTGCAACTGCCTCAGGTGGCATGGCCTATAAGCAGGGCTAGACAAGATGAAAACAAAATGTCTTAAAATTATTTTTCTTCTTCCAGCCATTTCTGTTCTTGACCAGTGACTGGCTCTGTTTGAAGTACACCCTTTGCAGAGTCGGCCTGTGAAGACTGTTCCAGAGACTAACAGATGCACTTTTCCATACATATTATTTTTTCCAGTCTAGTCTTTCCCCTGTATTAATTTTTTTTTTTTTTTTTTTTGTTACTTCAGGGTTCTAGTAACCTGCCAGAGAAAATAACAGCAGAATTTCTACAAGATGGAGAATGGAGAACTAGCAAAAAACACAGAGAGAGCTACTGCTTGTAGCAGAACTAGGTAAAGGAAAGATTTTTTTTGTTGAAAACACCTATCAAGTGTGCCCTACTTATCATTCTGTCACCTTTTCTCTGTGAGTCACAAGTTGTTTTCTTTCTGGAGCTTCACTTCCTTTACCTCAACAGTGAGAACAAGCAGAAGGCCTAGGACAGTTTGACTCACAGAGCAATGAGATCGTTTCTCACAAGGGATTCCCAGTGTCAGTGGGCATCAAGGAAAACAACGCCCAGCTGCAGTTAGCTACCGAGTCAAGGTTTTGGACAAAAATCACCACTCTGCCCTACCAGGGGCTGTCTCTACAGGGACGAGTAGCGAAGAACTCATTGTGACTTGTTTTCCTGGACATAAGTCTCAGAAATCAGTTTATTATTATCTCCAACTCATTCTTTCCAAGTTTATATCTTCCCTAGGCACATGTAATTTCAAAATACTTTGTTCATTTTTGAGTCATTGAACTTTACAAGACTAATACAATAGTATGAGGAAAGGCATGAAAAGGGCTGGTTTATATACTGCAATATCACAAACCACCTAGATGAACTTGATGCAGAACAAGATGTTCTTACTCCTACAGGTCATTTAAAGGCACATCTTTACAGGCCCAGTCTTTGACACACTTTTTGTTTGATACACTTTTATGACACATATGATGCCTTCCAAAATGAGCAGTCAGGGTGAAAACGTAGCTGCTGAGATAGTGAATGTAGCATTCACTCCTCAAAGTTATGAAAACATAGTGTCAAAAGGCAGATGAAATGACAGTGACCTGAAGTAACAGGAAGCTGGCCTCAGTTGTAAATCTGACAGGGGCAGAGGGTGATGGTGATAGAAGCTTGTGAGCTGTATCCAAAGCCATGAAATATAGCCCTGCCCCTGAATAAACTGGAAGACATATTTCAGTCTACAGCAAGTCAGAGTTCAAGCATCAGCGGCCTTCAGAACCTCTGTTCAGACCTTGTTCAGATCCAAATACAGAAGCTTTGGAGTGATCTTTTTACTCTACTGTTAAATTTCATTGGCACCTATGTCTTCCCTTCTGTGCAGCTGTGGGCTTTCCCCAACAGAGTCACTAGCGCTCATATTTCCCTTGTGGAAAATGGAAATGAGAGAGTAAACTCTTGCATAACTTTAGCCCTCTCCTGGTAGTCTGGAAGAGAGTGCTCAAGAATCCAAACTTTGGCAATTCTTTTTCTTTGCCTCAGAATATGAAGTTTTGTGAAATCTGTTCTGCAAAATGGCTGGCAAAAGGTGAAAGAAAATCACCAGGAAAAGCAAAGAAATGCGTGAAGTAAAACCAGAGTCATATAAGAAAGAATTTACTTGAACCTGGGAATCTGATTTATTCAATCAGAGAAGAAAAAGAGAATGAGTGCTCTGTACAGAAAAATTGCCCTGGGCACATGTATTTCAGAGATTCACAGATGTCTGCATCCAGCTCAGACCCAATGCAGCAGCAATAATGGGGATTAATCTCCCTTTGCCCAGTACCTGCTACCCGTTTCCTTAGTGGAGAAGGACTTTCTGGAAGGATCACCAAGGGAGACAGTATGCAACACAGGTCTGTTCCTTTTCATAATCAATATGATTTCCATATTAAAAGCTGTGTCTAAGGAAGCTTGATGGCAAAAGTGTTTAGAAGACAAATGCGGTCTGACTGGCAGATTGAGTTAGATCTCCACTAAAATTAACAATCCTTCTAAACGAACCATTATGTGAACTTCTGGCTGCCTTCAGACACACCACGAACATCACAAATACATGGATCTGTGATATGCTGAGGCCAGCCTAGATGCTGGCTCTGCCCTAGAAGGACACTTCATCCATGGACTGCTTTGCTCTTCTTCACTGCCAGCTTTCAGCCAGAGCAGCCAGCAGGTGGCTCAGCCTGGCCATGCAGCAGCTGGGTACCAGGAACCTGAGAGAGGACACCTAACAAGAGAGGAGGAGAGCTGGACTCCTTCTTCAACAGTTGCTCACAGCGTTAATGGTAGTGAAACTGCACCCCAGAAATACCTGTTGTAAAGTGATGTGGGGAGCTGACGAGTCCATACTTGGAAATTGAAGACTCTTAATGGGGCTGAGCTGCTGCTCACAGCAGTGGTGTTCGTGCCAAGGTCTTCTAAAACTGCAAGTGATCATTGTTTTTCGTCTGAATTAAAGGATTGCTGATGCTAAGTATCTTTCTAAAAATCTTTTTTCCTTTGGTGGGCCTGCACTGGATCCCCAGTCTTTTGAGGATAGTCAATAGAGATTTTAGAGTTCAAGCTCAGTTTCATCATGCCCAGGTTGTTCATTGTGGAGGGACAGTGGCACTAGCAAATGGAAGAGGTTTCAAAGTTCTTCCCACTTCACTGCTTGAGTCCTTTGGGTGTTTGTGCTGACAGACAACAACCGGGCAGTAAATGGGTTATGTAACACCACAGAACAGAAAAAAAGAAAGGACACTGACATCCTGCTACATAAGGACTATTTCTAGTCTTGCCTCTTGGCTCCTATAGGTCTGCTTAGAGGAGAGGACAGGGATTTCTTCACTTGCAGTTCCAATGATTTCTGCCATGGTCTTTGGTAGGAAGTCACACAGCCCTCCAAGATCCTGCTGCCAAAGCTGAAAAGTTTATTGTCTCCTTCTGTTTATGGGCAGGAGGATAAATTTAGACAGAAGAATAAGTTTGCTGTTCCCAGCAAAATTAACCCAGGACCACAGTACAAACTGCTTTCCTTCAGCACCTGTGTGCTTTTGGCTGGTGCTTGCTGGTGGCACAGCTGGAGGTGGGTACTGCATGCACACCCGAGAGGTCAGGCTGAGACACCAAGTTGAGTGACTGTGCCTTCTGGAAAGCATTCTCAATAAGATTGCTGTATTCTCACATTTGTGTTTGAAAGACCTTGTGCGCACTCACATTTTAAGCATAACCACAGTCAGTGCATTAATGTATGAGAGATTTACAGACCATACTTGAAATTTTAGTCTGTCCATTAAAAAAAAAAAACTAAAAATAAAGTTTAAATTTTTGTGATATGTGAGCAGATTTGGAATTACATGCAATTTCTGTCTGATTGTGTTTTGATGTAGAGCCCACAGGCTGAACTTTCAGCCTTTGACTTGCAATCTTTCCTAACAGCCATCTGAAAATTAGAAAAGCATTCAACCCAGCCACCTTTGAACCACCAATGTTATTGTGGTGATTCAGGTTTTCCTTTGAAAATGCTGAAAGATCATACTCCAGCAGGAGAAAGATGAGACAGAATTTTTCCTGTAGGTCTTCACAGGACTCACATATTTGTTTCTGTATTGGTAGTGATTCATATCACAAATGCCTTTGTCCATTTCTCTCTTTCTGCTACAATAGCCCAGGTAATTAACCAAGTGAAGAGGCTGTCAATTAAACATTGATACTAATCTTGGCATAAAAGCTCCCTTGAGAAACACTGAGTTGGAACATATTTTACAGTGACACCACTGCCTTCATTCAGCTCACTTCTCAGACAATTAAGTGCTCCAAATGTTTGTGTGTCATCCAGGCAACATTAGTAGCATGAGCGACCCCTGGTATAGATACAGTCCTGCAAAGAATGCCTGGAAATACAATGCCTATTGTGACAGCAAGGCTGATTTTATCAACCAGGAGACATTATATAGTTAATTAATGCCAAGATCTTTAATGATAAGATTGTCAAGGACAATTAAGAAGATTATTATAAGTGTCCTTGGTAACAAGAATGCAGTACTGATTTTAGCTTACTTTCACTAAGTGTGGCTTAAAGGTCAGTTTCTCTGAAGTGTGAATACTTAAGCATTCTTTGGATAGATGTTATTATACATTAATCTCAGGAAGAAAACACATTTTTCTAATGTAGCTGTGCAGCACATGAAAATTAACATGAAGCTCTTGCTAAGAAATTAAGGTAAAATATTTCAACGAGGAACTTCTAGCCAGTGTCACCTCCTCAGCAGCAGCTCTGTTGAACAAGTCCGTGTTCTGAGATCAAGTCAATGGAACAACTTCCTCTAACTTCAGCCCATGTGGTTCTGAACCATGACCATGCAGTCAATAAATGGACTCAGTGAGCCCTTTGGTGCTCAGTAAGTTTCTCCAGTTCTTCATCTGCCCAAAATCAGATCCAGCTTAACTGTCTCTCACTCAGGCACCATACGGAAGCTTAAATGGCATTTGGCATACAATCTCTCTGTGAACTGGATAAGGTCACAGAAGAAAAGTTATACTGGTAGCACAGATTGCATCCTGAATGTTGAAATTAAGAGGAAAACTAATTTTGTCTGTTAGAACTGGGGAAAGGTTTACTGCAAGAGGGCATTTCAGCCTCTTACAATGACATTGTAAATGCAGGGAACTTCATGATTTAAGGTTTTAAGTGATTGCCTGTAAGATGGATGTGGTTTTCTTACCTCCACCATCCCTTACATCTTAATTCAGTATTTGGCCCCTGTCTGATGGCCAAAAACCACTGACTCAAAAATAAAGAAAACACATTTGGCAAGGTGAGAATATTCTGATCTAATGTTCTTCTGTGTGGTGGGGACAGACTACAGCAGAAATCTGCATATCTGAAACTTGAAGCTTCAAAAAGCTTTTAGTGGTTCCTAACAAAAATCAGAAACCAGTTTTAAGTATGAGTTTTTTGCAGAATGGGTGACCAATAGGTACAACT
This sequence comes from Geospiza fortis, assembly GCF_000277835.1. Classification (NCBI taxonomy): domain Eukaryota; kingdom Metazoa; phylum Chordata; class Aves; order Passeriformes; family Thraupidae; genus Geospiza; species Geospiza fortis. The sequence continues at coordinate 6,741,192 of NW_005054306.1, forward strand.
CCTCAGATATGAAAGAAATAATTGCTTAGAAAATGTTTTCCTAGTTAAAAAATATATGAACATTTGATATATATATTTTAATTGCAACCATTATAAGAAGGGAAGAAAAGGACATCTTTCAGAATATACAATTTTCATTCAGAGAAATTAAAGGAATATCTAAAATATCAGTAACCACCTAATTAAAACTTAATATAAAACATTAAAAAAACCCCAATAGATAAATCCATGTCAGACATGAGGTTAATAGAGAAACAGATGTTATAATTATGAATGGGATTCAGTAAAAATGGAGATATTTAGCAGAGGCTGCTGTGCCATGTTGAAAACAAATAATTTTATAGCAATTATAACTGCAAACAATGAAAGCATACCTAAGACTACCAAGAAAGAGTTATGTTCAAGATGACCAAGACAAAGACACTAGAAGCTACAAAAATATGGTTAAAAGCAATCAAAATGTTTTCTGGCATGTGGGTCTTCTTAAACATAAAAAGCACTCATGTCACTAATTTGGTCAATAAATGCAACTGTTTTCTGTCAGTATAACTTAGATTTATCCCAGGCATCTGATACAGCACCAAATGCCACACCGACTTTAAACCCCCCGTTTGCTCTGAACCTGTTCTGTTTGCCAGTGCCTGGTGTAATGGATTGGGAAGCCTGGCCACCACCATAATGTAAAACAGGAGTTAACATATACAGCATGTGGCCTTGAAAGCTGCTTACATACCATCTTGCTCACTCACCCCTGAGACAGTACAGTCTTTTTTTAAAAAGAATTTTCCAGAAGAATCAAGATCTGGTCCTTCCTTTTAACACAAAAAGGCCTTTCTCACAGTGTAGAATACTGCAATTCTGCAATGCCATCAGATCTCAGAAAATATATTTTCATTTATTTAATAACTAATTATCTCCAGCTGAGACAATTGCTTTCCAGATATGAGTCCCACCAACATAAACACATTTACTGGGCATGACTGTCATTCTCTAAGCTGCTGCCAGCTGTGATGCTGTTTCTGCACCTATTTGTTTTGGAGAGGTGAAGCATAGTAATGCGCTAGTGCATTACATGTGGCAGCTGGGAGCTCACCTCATTCTCCCCAGACATTTACCAAAACCACAGCCACACTCACTCCCACAGCTGCATTCCACTATCAGAAGACTGCTGCTTTGCATGACGATGTGAAAAGGTGGAAACCACCAAAGGGCTCTGTACACAAGCTTGTCCTATTGCCCATTTGACAACCTCTTTTCCCCTTTCCTTCCTTTCATTCCCTCACACTGCAGATTTACTTTATGTCTCTCTGTCAGGTCCTAAGCTGATATTTATGGCTTAGGTGAACCAAGGCTCCAGACCTGGGGGAATAAACAGCACTAGGACATGTTGAAAGTCAAAACTGGGAGTTTGATAAATACCCATAAATGTTGATATTTATCCATTACAGTTTCTACTACTTCTCCTTTCCTTCCTTTCTGTACCCAGTCATTATTTTCATTTGCTTTTCATCTTGCCACAGCTCATCCCCACACAGAATTCTCTGGAGACTTCTTAAGGCTTTCTGTAAAAAACAGTTGATTCATGATCTAATGTTTAAAGGGGCCAAATATTTGTTTCACTACATTCACTAACACAACTGTCATTGAGCATCCCTTTTACAGAGATATCATCAAGTGCACCACCGAGAAGAGACTCATAGAAAGAAAATAAATAATATAGTATTATACAATATATAATAAATAGAAAATATTGCAGCTCACTGGCTAGTGACAATCACTACCACAGGGACCCAGTTATCTGCTTCCACACTTGAGGATGTTTCTGAGTTAAGATGGGACTTGGTGAGGTAAAGGCTGAGCCTGGAAACATCATCACTTGCTGTCTTCCCACCAGAAGCTGTTGTGTAACTTAGTAATTTTAGAGCCCACTCTTCAATTTCAATGCTCCCCACACTTGGAAAATTGAGAGATTCATTTGTCTGTGAGAGATACAGAGAAATTTCAACGCACCAGCAGTAGAAAAAATAATGCTCAGATTTTTTTTGACTACACAGAAATAAATCTGTTTGCAGGAAAGTGGGAGGAGAGTAGTGAATAAAAGCAAAAGTGCTGCATTTTTGCACAACATTTCATGTTCAGCAACAAAACTATTTTTCCATCAAGGATATACTTACATAAGCAGCAGCTGCTGCTCAGCAAGTCTGTTTTCCTTAACTACTTTATAATTGCTTTATTGTTAATCCATCACATTGCAGTTAAATGTCGAAGAAGTTGCAGTTCTGATTGTCCATTCACACATGACAGTTTTATTCAGTGGGCTGTGTCCTGACAAAGCTGTGGATTGCTTCTGCTGGCTCACAAACTGGAGCACACAGCCTTTCTGATGCTGACAGATTCCATCTGCTCCCCTTTAATTAACATCTAATATGTAAACCATCTAATACATGTAACACTGCATAACAAGGGATTAAGAAATAGAAGGTAGCTCTTCATCATAAAGCTGTGTCATCTTGTGGGATCTCATTACGGACAGTAAATGGTACCAAAACATAATGGGACCTGCACACTGGTAGAAACAGCACATGTGGGTAGTCTCACTGAAACAAGTACAAACATGTATGAGCACAGAGACAAAATAAAGTGGAAGGTGTAGCAGCTTTCATAGATGGATTCACATTGGTATTGCTCCAGCTCAGACATCAGCTGATTTAATGCAATTACAAGGAAGAATGGGATCTACTCATTTGTGTTCCCTATTATTGCTAGCTAGATAAGAAGCATTGTTTCTATAAGACTCTGGTGCAATCCATTAAACCCATTAAAAGTGCTAATTAGCTCATGTTCTACAAATGAAAGTGTCCAGGCAGCACTTTGTTGTCTAATACCTTCCAGCAGGCAAAAGCTGGGGATGAAAATATACAAAGAATAGCTTCTAGGAAAGCCCTGCAACCAAATTAAGATGTCAAAAGTAAGGGAGATAAAATGCTCTTCTGCATAACAGCAGCTGATGAACAGGCATGAAATTTATGTGGCTGGGGGACAGGGCTTGCCACCATTCATGGCTGGCTAAGTTATGTGAAAGGTCAAGGCTGCTATGTTTTCATGATAACATCTAAGCAGAACACAAGCACTTGGAGAGTCTCATCCACACATCTATCTAGTGAGCTACATTAAACTCATACAGAACAGCTGCAGCAAGGCTTGCAATGCTCAACAAAGGGCAAGAAGATTAGACACCTCGATAATAAGACATGAAAGACACTAATGGCAAGAGGAGAAGGGGAACTGTGCTCACTAACCTGCACCAATGACAGAACCATTGTTTGAAGCCTCTGAGAAACCGAAGGAAGGGGGAGGGATGAACTGAGGGAACAGTGTGAGATCAGCACCTCCTGGCAGGTTTGGCCTCTGGTTTTCTGCAGCATGTGGGCTTCAGTCTTGCGCTACAAGCTCTTGAGCTTATAATATTGTTCTAAGTTGTGCCAGTTGTTCTCCATTTGCCCAGAATGGATCTGGAAGGCTGGTCTCTGAAAGTGTGTTCACATGAAACTGCTCTGTGCTGTGGGTCCAGCAGGTCTCGGAGAGGAGACAGGAAAGAACTGCTTGCATGTCTTTAAGGTTCATTCATATTTGCATTTCCCTCTTTCCTGCTCCCAGTTTAGGGAGGCATGTAAACAAACACCTTGTTCCAGCCTATACAGGACAGCACAGGAGCCCATCATTCGCAGCATCTTCAGCAGGGGCTGGTCAAAAGCTTGAGGTGTGGAACAGGGTTTGCATGGAATCTGTCCCATCTGGGACTGATTGTTCAGCCACTGGAGTGGAAAGAAAAGGGGATTGCATTGGAGTCCGTGCAAATACACATGAGCCCACTTTAGCACATGCCTCAACTCTCTCTTTTTTAGAGCCTGAGTACCTGATAGTATGAATATTTAAGAATCAATGAAAATAAAATAAATACAGTTCATGAAGAGTGCAGGTGGATGATAATGAGGTGCCTCACAAGACACATGCCAATGTTACCAACTGCCCCAAAGTGCAGAGATCCAAACTTACAGCTAACAAATGCCACTAGTCATATTCACTTTATTTTCTGTCCACTCATCTCAGCTTTTCTGCTTATACCACTGATGTTTTTCAATGCTGGAAAGGTGTATTTTTGTCAGGTGATGCAGATGTCTGTTTGTGCCTGCCATACTCATCCTGTCCTCTTCACTCTGGCTAATGGCCATGTTTACGCTGTTGTAAAGGCAGTGTCTGAATATTCCTTAACAAAGCACATCAATATTGTGACAAGGGACACGTTTCACTTGCCTGAACTATGTGCTGTTATCAGCCATTACATACTCAGTGCTTCTCTGTAATTTAGTACTGTCATGAGAAAATACTTAAAGAGTAAGCAAAAATAAAAACCCTAGTCCTGGTCTTTATTCAGTTCTTCCTGAAAGAATAAAGTTATTCTAGTTATTTTGTTAGAGTGCTAAACATAAATTGCTTCTAGTTACTTTTGTTAATGTGCTAAACGTAAATTGCTTTCCAATTTTATTGTTTTCCCTGAATGTTTTTGGAGAGAATGAACCTGGTACTCATTTATTTTGCTGAGATTTGCTTCAGAGTAGCTTTAACTTCAGTCCTGGATTTCCTAACCCTTTTCTTTTTCCGTTTTTTCCTGCCACAGGCTAAATCCATTAGATAGATACACAATCATTTAGAAGCCATTAAATCTTACTTTTGAGAAGAGGCCCTCTAGTTAGAGTTTCACTCTTATCTCATTTCCGATCAGAGGAGGAAGTCCTGTCACAGCGATCCTGCCTTGAAGACTTCCCCGGCATCACGCTCTGCAGGAGAACACCCATCCTCCTCTCCACACCCCTGTGCCATCCAAAGACCCTGCTAAAGCAAGCACTGATTATCTACCTGCCTGATCTCCATGTTTGCTCCCTTGGGAGTGGTCAGCTCGAAGCAAGCAAGCTGAAATCCAGATTTGCTGCAGCAGACTCTTGCTCCAAACACTATCCCAGCCCAGCACAGGACAATTTCTGTGTTTGAAGCCACACTCTTAAGGAGAGGAACCATACACTTGCACTGGCTAATGGATGATACACTTCAGTAAGGCAGAGGAGTAGAAGTTAAAGGAGGACTTTCATAATGATGAAATAAATTCATTAGAATGATATCATGGACTAGGTAGTCCCAACAGACATGTTTGGGAGCATCAGTTCATAGGTTATCGAGCCCTCTCTTCCTCTCTGATCAGCTGTGCATTCATAACTGCAGCCAGAGGAGGAGAGGAAGGGAAAGAGTTTGTTAGAAACCAACACTTGCAGAGGGCGTAGAGGCTGGAGGAGATGGCCAACCCAACCTCACCATTAGGATCTAAGGAGGAACAGGAGTTAAAGTGGATAATTCCTTGAGCAGCAGAAGCCATGCAGAGAGGTTTTCTGTGGACGCCTTGCATGGATTTTCTGCTCCCTCATAATCTGGTTGGTTTTATGCTCAAATTGCAGCATTTGCCTTCAGGGAAAGTACTGATGTTGGTGTGATTTCTACATTTATCTTTTTCTCAAGATTTAGGAGTACAGTTTCATGGAGGTTTTTTAAGACAGGAGTCCAATATCATGGCAGCCTCTGTTCCTCATTCACATGTTTTTGAGATGGACAGTGGCATGCAAAGAGCCACACACACTGACTAGGCAGAGTTAGCTTACAGAAATCCTACTTTTTTAGCAAAAAAAATTTCACACTTGAAATCAAGCAGCTTCATGAAAGGCTGGAATATAGCTTTGGGAAAAGGTCTAACTCAACCCCCCCTAAATTTTGATTACTTAACAACTTATTTTCATATTGATTTAGCCATATATTTTTATTTTTAATCAAGCTTGTGCCTCAGTTGAACTCAATTGTATACCTCGGTAATATTACGCCAGTGGAAGTGAAAACGCTGTGGTCATTTGTCAAAGAATTTGGATCTGGATTTCAATTTACAAACTGTTAAACCAAATTAAGAGAGATTTTTGAGGTTATTAATTGTTTTGGATTTTTCTTGCATTTAAAAATGTCCAACTTTTGCATTTGAGCAGAGTACAGGCAAGTTGAACTTGCACAGAGCAAGAAGCAGAGAAGTTGTCAGCTCCTGCATTTCAGGCAGGATCACCAGTGAATTTCAGGCATTTCTGTCTTAGTTAATCACACTAACTGCAGCCTGGAATGCTGACACGATGCGCAGTGAAAGCAAAGAGTGTAAATTGGGCATGATAGAGGTTTCTCGATGCAGGAAGGAAGTAATATAAGACTGAACACAGCTCAAGTTGCACTGTGAGAACAGAATGAACGAGCAAACCAGGTCTCTGTCACAAAACAGCAGAGAAAAAAAAAAGATAATTAAAACGAGCTAAAGGAAAAGAGTAATGAAATAGCTCCCTTTTACTTACTAAACTGATATTTTGAAATACAAGAAGAATGGATATAATTTTAAAAACATGCTATACTTTAGTTAAAATAGCAAATTAAACAGTATCATGCTGAATTTAGTGACAAAAATCTTATGATTAAGTGCCAAAATCTTTTTTCTAAAAGTTTTTGCAAATTCAACTTCTGTCAGCTATCAGGAACACTTCTATACAGAACTTCAGACAGGAATCTTCAAATTCAGCTGCCAGTTTGCTGAGAACCCAACACAGCCAGTGAGTAGGAGTTCAGGGTATAGGCCCCACTGGGCAACTAAATGCTGAAACCTTGGTGGCTTAAAGTTTCTGCAGTGTATTTTAATATGGGAAAAGCTTCTTGAAACTCTGTCCTCAGGTTTATGACATTATTGGTTACTGATCTTTGAGCAAAATTCTGAGAAGTGTGCTTCTCAAAAAACCACAAATCATTATCTTTTTAAAAGGGTGTGTATTGATAGGACAAGAGCAAATACCTTCAATCTAAAGGAGGTAGATTTAGATTAGATATTAGAAAGAAATTCTTCATTGTGAGGGTGGTGTGGGTGGTGAGGGACAGAAGTAGATTGGCCATAAAGGTTATGGCTTCCTCATCCTTGGCAGGGTTGCACGGGGCTTTGAGCAACCCAGTCTAGTGCAAGGTGTCCCTGCTCTTTGCAAGGAGTTGGAATTAAATGATCTTTAAGGTCCCTTCCAATCCAAACCATTCTATGATGATTCTATGTACCTTGCCTCAGTGTACCCCATTCAGAGGGGTAAAAAGGGACTCTGAATGGGCATATTTAAAAACATGTTATACTTAAGTTAAAATAGCAAATTAAACAATATCATGTTGAATTTAGTGACAAAAATCTTATGATTAAGTGCCAAAATCTTTTTGCTCAAATGCTCAGCTGCTGTTCCTGTATGTCCCAGAAGCCCTTCTTCCAGCTCATCTTGCCTTAGGAAATATTTCCTCACTCTGATCCATCCTACCACACAGAGGCTGTGCAAGGGATGGGTGGTCCATGGATGCAGGGTATTGCTGCAGGGAGCCTCGGAGTCCAGCGCCCACTGAGACCTCTGTGGACCCCAGGGGAAGCTCCATGGTGGTGTTTTAGGCTACTGCGGGAGAAACAGGCACAGGGAGATTCAGACACCAGGGGAAAAGGGACAACAAGAAGCAGACTGACATTTCCTCCAGTTTTCTATTACTGTGATTCTGTTTCTAAACCCAAAACACTGAACCCCTCCTTAGAAAAAATCTGTGGGATCTTGCTCTCCACAGGAATTTTATAGTTAACCCAGTTTTGTAATTACATTCACCTTCACTAAAACCAAGGGACTTAAGAAAAAGATTATTTTTATTGTACACTGGTAAGCATTTCTTGCCCTAGCAAATAATCTTTCCCTGAAGAGAATGAAAAACTCCTTAGGCTGACCAAGACCACCTTTTCAAACAGCCAATTCAGAATTACCCTGACTTGAAAATATAAATAAATGACCAGATTTACAAATCATTCTTTAGCTTCACTCACTCTTTTCAGAACAAAAAACACTGTTTAGCTGCTCTGAGATTGACAGTCTTGCTCAGATATTCAGCACCATAGGAAGAATACTTCAGAGAAGACTGCCATTGCAGTCTGTAACATATCTCTTAGAGCTGTTATAATATAGACTCCACATTGTTTGTTGTATCCAGCTACACTATGATACAAAAAAGCCTCTCCTTTTTGTTACATGTCACTTCATTTTACTTTCATAAAGAAATGTTTAGGTTTCTATCCTTTTGGATGGGACTGAATAATGTCATTTTTTATTTGTGAACATATATTTTGAATTTCAACACAAGGACAGACCCAATGAACAGCTCTATTATACTTAAGAAATTGAGTTTCTATTCATAAAGAGCTGAGTAGTGCCTGTTAGATGGTTTCCCAAACAAAAACCACTGAATACCTCCAAATGAGGCTGACTATATCAAAACACTAAAACATGAATAGGATTTCTTCTCAAAGGAAAGGCTGAATCAAAGTACAACTATAGTGATATATCTTCTAATACAGCTATTTACAGTCTAAGAAGTACCTTTACCTTGGCTTAGAATCACTCTGATTTCTGCTACAGTGTTTTTGTCATAAATATGCACCTTATTATACTGAGGAAGGGCTTCTGTGAACTGTGTATAGGGCACATTTACACACTAATTCTCCTGAATAGAATGTGGTGTTTGCCATAAAATATAATACTTGCCATTTTCAGACTTAGAGTATCTTAACTGTGTGTTGATATTTTTGTCCGCTAATACTTTTTTAAAAAATATGTACATGAGCAAAAGTAACTGTAACAAATCCTTGATAATAATTTTTCAATAATTATTCAGGAAAAGAAGACTTAATTCCCCAATTCAGTGACAAAACCAGTTTTGAGTGTATAGTCTTAACCAAAAGAGTGGAAAATAAAGTGGAGATAATACTGCACTTTTTATAGAAGCCACATGCAACATTATCAAATTGTGCCTTATCAGGTAACAAAACACAGCCTTAGGAGAAATTTTCAAAGATGGAAATTTATCAGGGATGCAAGCACACATTCCAAACAATACAAATACTTATCTTTTTTCTCAAGGAGAATTTTATCATTTGCAAGGGTTATGCAGAATATTACCATTGATCTGTTAGAGCTTAATATCTTTTGTGTTTAGTTTGAAGTATAAGACAGTGTGAAGACTACTGGAAAGCCTGGCTCAGCAGTTGTAGCAAAGAATGAAGAAGATGAAGCACAGGCATTGTTAATTCAGCTCTGTGATGCACAAGAGTCTCCTTATACCCCAAAAAAGAGGTGATCCTGCTGGAGCTGGGTGAGGGTGCATCTGGGGTACAGTGTTCATTTTTGTCCTCCTCAGTACGAGAGAGATGTGGAACTCCTGGAGCAAGTTCAGCACAGGGCTAGAAAGGTGATTAAGGGACTGGAACATCTCTTGCATGAGGAAAGGCTGAGGGAGCTGGGCCTGTTCAGCCTCAAGAAGAGACAGAGGGGACCTCATCAATGTCTGTCAGTATCTAAAACGGGGTGCCAAGAGGATGGAGCCAGGCTCTGCTGGGTGCTGCCAAGCAACAGGACAAGAGGCAATGGGCAGAAACTGATGCACAGAAAATTCCACCTGAACATGAGTTAGAACTTCACTGTGCAGGTGACTGAGCACTGGAACAGGCTGCCCAGAGAGGCTGTGGAGTCTCCCTCACTGGAGACACTCGAGAACCTGTGAGGCACCATCCTGTGCTGTGTGCCTTGCGCCTCCTGTGTGCTCTGCGACAACCCTGCTTGAGCAGGGAGGTAGGAACAAAATGACCCACTGTGGTGCCTTCCAAATTTACTCATTCTGTGAAAAACCAGAAGGTAAAATAAAGTGCTGGCAAGAAAATTGAAGGTGTGTATTCTGCTGGGTTTTCAAAAAAATGAAGCCCCAACAACCCATCCACTTAATAACAACTGATAGAGCACATATCAGTGAATAGGTTCCCTACTTGAGTCTGATATGTAAGTGAAGAGTGGGTACTCTATTTTAAAATGAACATAAACCCAGAGAAAGGGAAAAAAGTAATTTTCTTCCTCATCCTAAAGTTTAAAAGGCAAAGTTCCATCATTTAGTGATACCATAAACTTTTTCTGAAAGTTTCTGTTTAAAATGTTTCAGAAGATTTTTTACTTAAAAGGAGTTATTTTTGTCATTGTTGCTTTAAAAGATATAAAACCTCAAGTACAGTGTCATGTGCTTCAACAGCAAAGCTGCTTGGGAAGAGCAGCATTCCT
>NW_005054306.1:6751436-6792881 GCF_000277835.1 Geospiza fortis
TCCTCAGTTTTCCTCCACAGTCAGCATTTGCTAGAAGGGAAGACACATTGACCTCTGGCTTGTGGTGGATAAATGTTAGATTACACTTAGCAAGTGAAAGTCAAAAGTGCTTTCTATGTTGCTTCTTAGTTAATGGCACCTGGTCTGTTAAGACTGTGGCATTTTGTTGTTCCTTCTACTCTAAAACACATGTTTCAGTCACCAGACTGATTCTGCTAGGTTTCTCTGAGTGGGAACATCCCATAGTGAATACCTACATCCATCTGTTTCACTTAAGTTCTGTACATGATTAATAATTATTTTGATTTATGAAAATTATATAGAATCGTTTATTAGAAGTTTTATTAGATACAGAGTAATAGAGACTGGGATCAGTTAGAGGCAGCTAGAATGGGAGTTATTGCCCACTGTTAATTAATATGCCAGTGACTACTAACTGTACTTGTTATACCCCACAGAAACTTTAATCAACATCCATGTAAATAACCCATTACCTCACAGTAATTTTTGTGCAGAAAACCCACAATTCTTTCCTGTGTTCCTTCTCCTCAGATGCAAGGGCATAGCAGGACTGTTTTTGACAGTAGGAGACCTTACTGTAGGCCCTTTATATGTCAGTACTTCTGACAATTGCAGGTTTAAGATGTGTTTTGCTTTAAGTAAACACTGCTGATTACACATAACCCAATGTGAAGTAGCATTTTCATGTGTTGATCTTACATCCATCACCACAAGTGGTGATTTTGATTCTTCTCAGGCTTCCTTAAGCCAGCATCAGCAAGAAATTTCCAAAGGTGGTTTCAGTTTCAGATTAGCCAGATTGCTTCAGAGAGCTCAACAAATCTGTAATTCACTCATCTAAAAGCAAAAAAGTACATTCCAAAATCTTAATAAAATAGTGGTAAACTGCATTTTAGTCTCATTTAAGTAAACACACAGATGATTTAATGAACTGTGACAAAAAACATTTCTGGTGGAAGTCACCTGATGGGTAACGTGACATACGTTAGGTAGAAAACATCATCTGTGTCACTATTTGCTCCTGTATTTTTGTGGTCTGGGGGAGACCATTATTTCCACACTCAGTTATGTAGTTAATTAACAGAAGTGTTAAAAAATTTGCACTCTGATGGTGGAAACTATTTTGTTTGTTCTGTTTGAGCTTTATTATGATTCTTTAATGATTGAACTTGCATCAGCATGTGAAGAATTGTTTTACAGTGGGGTTGTAATTTGATATGATTATTTGTTGGTAAAGGCTTTGAAGGGTGTCTTGCCTCACACTCAGCTGTTTCAGAAAAGAATGAATTAATTGTCAGCTCTATGGATAGTCAAAGCTCAGCTCTTACCTAAGACATGAGCATTTGTTATGAGTCATGTTTGCCTAATCAAAGCTGCCTGGTGCTGCCTTGGGATTATTGAAGGTGCTGGAGAAAGCTGTCTGAGACTGGCAGTCACAGGAGCTACAGATCCTTTCCTGAAGCACTAGTGGGTCAGGTTGTCAAAAAAGTCTTTAGATTAATATTGGAAAAAGTTACAGATTGGATTGAATGTGCTGCTGATGGAGATGTATATGTATACTCACTCCTGATGTATGTTGCTGAAATAGACTAGAGCTAGAGATGGAGGAGGTAGAGTTGTGGTTTTTTCCTTTCTCTACCACCATTTTACCATCTGGCAAAGAGGCTGGTACCCCAAAATCTGTATCTCCATCCCCTTTCTTCTTTGAGTGAGAGTCCCCTTCTTCCCCAGCCCAGGTATCCAAGCCATTTTCTTACCACTTAGTAATCCTATACACAAAGGGGATTTTGGCATTAGCCTGTTTACTTTTTTCTCATTCAGCCCTACACTGGAAGGATTAGAGTGAAAATGAACTGCAAGTGCAAAGTGACAAAATGGGTCTCTGGCTTACCGTTTCAGGCTGTAGCTCAGGCTCAGCACACACAATGCAGTCCACTGGGTTTGCTTTTGTTTTCTTTTTCCTTTTTTTTTACTCACAGACAGCACAAGAATTTTAAGAATATGTAGAATGTCAAAATTGGCACCTCTAAGCCTTCTTAGACAAGGGAAATGGTTTTTCTGCAGCTCCCCATCCTCCTCTGCCTGGATTAACCACGGACAAACAAAAGTAGTGGATTTTCTCCAAGGCTGGGTGCCTAAAACAGGGCTGGGTCACAAGCAAGACAGGCCAGGTGAGTTTAATGTTTTGTCTATTGATGCCACTGTATCTTCAAAGGCACCATGTCACTCAGCCCTCAGAGGGCTCAGTGTTCTAAAGATCTGTAAGTAGCTTCAAGTTAAGATTAGATCACATTGACAAAGAATATGTGTTTCATAACAGCCTTGATCCCCCTCTCCTCTGTCAGAGTATGTGAGGATTTCAGACCTACATAGCCCTTTTCAAAGATGTGCCCAATTCAAGCTGGACCCTCGGAAGCTTTTCATCTCAGAAGTTCATAACCATAGTTGGGAACCATTTTTTCCTTCTGCATCTTGTGCTTAGCTGAGAAAACATCAGCTGATAGAGCAGCAAGCATCACCTGACAGCCACTGTGACCAACAGGACTCAGCCACGGCTTTTCATGTCTTCTCTGCATCACATGGAGCTGTCCACCTCTTGTGTTCTCATATGACTAAAATGGCACATTATGATATTCCCAAATATTTTTATTAGCAGGTGTCTTCATTGAGGGTATTCAGCAGCTTTTCTCAGGATGGACAGAGGACAAGGGCTTGATCCAGCAAGGAGAATGTGTGCCTTCATTTCCCAGGCTCAGGGAGGCTGCAGTGCCTGGGAGTGATAACAATTAAAGCTGTTATGGAGTAATTAAACTCTCTCATGCCCAGGAGACATGCCAACCCACTGTCAGGTCTGCAAGTTGGTGCCAAAACACAAAAGCATTTTTTGTGCCAGTGATGGGTGAGTTCAGAAACAGAGACCATTGCTGGTAAATTCTTTTGAGGAACTCAGAAATGACTGTGGAAGTGCCAGATTAGCCGAGTGCTTGCTGTATCTCTTGTACTTGGACAGCTGTACACAGCCTCCCGGTGACAGAAAAGCTCCCAGCTTGGTTATTATAAATCTATTGATTTTTAATATATAATTAATAATTTATATGTTTACTGCGGAACTGAAATTGGCAGGACACTTAAGGAATTAATTTTAAATCTTTTTTTTTTCAAAATCACTCAAGTTTTAGTGGTTCTATTCTTTTTGTATACATCAACCAGTTTTAGGACAATTACAGCAAAGTTTATCTTAGGCAGCCCCATCTTATTTGGACATGTAGTACTTTTACCTTGACTATCATGACCAAAAAGGAATCTGATTTTTAAGAGATTTTATTGAGAGCCACATTTTACCAGTGGAAAACAACATCAAAATGTAAAATCAGTTGCCCAGTAAATTTTTTTTATTCATTAGAATAGAAAGAATGGAAAAGAGAGGGCATCTTTTAGGTACAGGATTAAAATAATAGAAAAGCTGAATGTGTGTATATATATATATATATATATATTTGTATGCATATTTGTATAAATTAAAGACTTTAAAAAGAACAATTATTTATAGAGAAAATCAAAATGAAACTAAAAACTGCACAAAAATTGTAATTTCTTCATTTTTTAACCACAATTCTTCATTATGTTCCTATTAAAAACAGTCACTGATAAGCACAACTAATATGGTCCACTACCTGTAATGTGAGTGAAAAATCGGTCTTTTTGTCCTTATTTCTCGAAGACTTTATATGAAGATGATGAATCAGTGTCTGATATTAAAGGTTTTGCCATTTTACTGCCTGTTTCAGTGTGAAGTATTACAAGAAGTAGAACTAAACTGCAGTTGTCCAGCTGCATCAACATACAACATTTGGGGATGTGCTATTCTTGTTTTTTAATTATCGTAATTGGCCAGAAGCCACAGTTTTGCAGGTTGTTAGGCACTAGTCCTCTGAAAGTCCTGGATTTTAGGAACCTACATCAGTAAAATATGTCAAGGTCAGAGAGGGCATACAAATATATATTTTGAAATCTGGAACTAATTGATTTCTATGTTTTCTCCACACAGTGTCTTCCAAATGCAGAGAACAACTGCACAGCCAGAACATTAGGGCCTGTGCTCAGCAACCTGCCTGTGCACCGGGTCAGTCCCTTTGCCATAACATCCAGGAAAGTTCTGGGAAGATGCAAGGCTTGCCTCTGTCGTACCAGTCTCCAGATCAGCCTCACAAGCTGCCTTGTCTCTGGGCATAAGAACAATTCCTGATGAACATGGACCAAGTCTGTCTTTGCACTTGACACATAAAACTGTCCTTGCTCAAGTCATAGCCTCTTAGGTCAGCTTGTTTGCACAAAACCAGGGTCAGTGCTTACAGGTAAGCAAAGCACTGAAGATGCTGTTGAAAAGTCTGAAGGGCTTAAGAACTTGTGGTTAAATCTCTGAACTGTCCCAGAGGATGCTTGGTTTCACTTCTTATCATACACTGAGCTGCTTGATATCGAACAAGTGACTTTATTTTGCTATGCATCTACCTGTAAATCAGACATAACATCCATGGTCTTCAACCCAACCAGCTTTAGGCATGGTCTCTGCAGAGGCAGGAAAATCTTTGTGCTGAGTATTTGAATACACACTTTACTTTTTCCAAATGGAAGAGGCAGACTTAATAGGTGGGGCTGGGAAATGACCCAAGACACACCTCACACAGCAGGGGAAACCATTTATCTTCACTTAACTCACTTTCATACCTGTCTCCCCTATTCTTTAGGCTCTGCTATGTGTAAGCAGTAAATTGGGGATAATCTGAACCAGGAATATTTAACCTTCCCATGGCAGTTTGTGAAACAGCTTTACAGGGTGCCACCTCTTGCAGTTCATCCCCTAGAGTGTGCATTTAACACATATCTGTTTTGAGGGGTTTTAGGCTGTGAAGATGTATGAATACCTGCCATCCACTTAATCTTGCTTGTCAGAGATGGGCTACCAGGCAGGAGGGATCTTGGGCTCTGACCTACTAGGGCTGGCCACACATGCAACTTAATTGAATAGACCTGAGAAACGGAACAGCTTCTGTGAGTCACATGGCACAGTGCATTTAGCCAAAAAACGGGAAAAAAAACCCGGGAAGAGAGAAAATGTATCTGGTGGTTATATTTAGGGGAGCAAGGAGAAGAGACAGAGGACAGGAAAGAGGCAAGTGAAAAGCCATTGCTTCCTTCAGGATGCACAGTAATATTTGCTGTAGAGGCAGGAACTAAATTCTTCTTTATATAATCAGCATAATCCACCAGAAATAATATATAATTCCTTGTAACTGAACGGCTGTCTCACAGATGGATGGTGTAATATGTCCCTTGCTTCCCTTGCTTCCCTCCCTTCCTTTCTTTCCCTCACTGGAAGTTCCTGTAATTGTCACTTTGTAATGTATATTCCAGCACATGGACATGCAGAATGAAGTCTACATGCTCATTTTGTACCATAAATGATGTGTACTGCCTTGTGTCACAAACAGTAAATCCTTTATACCAAAAGTCTGTTCATTTTCACACCATTCACTTGTTCAGTAACAGTTGTCCAGATTTTTTAATTCAGCTCCTTCCACTAATCCAGCAACTGCTGGTCTTAGACAGGTGCAGGGATCAAACAAGCTCAATAAACTGAAACATCTGGCCTGGAAATGATAATAAGCCCTTTTACTTTCCAAAGCAGAGAAGGAATGCAAAGTTTTCAAATGTTAAATCATGCAATTAGCCCTTGTAATATATTTTTAAAAAAATGGAAACAATAGTGTTTTCTATTCAGGGTTCCACCAGCACTTATGTCCCACTTTCCTCTCTGCTGCAGAAGATGCCAGGCCAAGGGAGTCAAAACATCATCTACTACTAATAAATTTTTTAAAAACTCAAACAAACCAGCCCTGCCTCCCTTCACTATCAGTCCTTTCAGGAGGCCCATCCATGCAAGAAAACAAAACCTAATTCTGTGGCAGTGTTTGGGAAGACCTATGCCCCAGAGAATGGAAAAATCCCTGTACAAGCCCAGTTTCATGAAGCTGAGTGATCTCCAGTGTGGGAAGGCTGCTAAGAGAACAGAGCTAGTTGCAGACAATCACCCCATTATCTGGATGACAGTGGGACACAGTTGTCCTCACACTCTTTCTAGTGCTGAGACTATTATCAGAGCTAGACAAAACCTTTCAAACTCTGAAAATGCCACATGAGTATTTCTGTTCAAGGTTGTCCAATTTTGGAGCTGCTCCTGCCATGTTGGTGCCTGGGTTTGGTTAGGCTGAGCCCATGGTAAGAAGGCTCATCTTGCTTTCTTCCAGGCATTGTTCCCAGGTGTCCCTGGCTTGTATAGGTCTGCCCCTGTGCCCCATAGACCAGAATCAAAACCTGTTGCAGGAAAGAAGAGTTGTCAGAGACTTTTATGTTTATGACTAAGGGGATGTTGTCTTTTGGCAGACCATGTATGTGACCAAGTATTAGGGACGGGTATGTCCCTTTTCCTGTATTAGAAAATAAGTTTCCATTTCTTGGTCAAAAAGATCTATATCTTCTTGATTAAAATGCTTTGGCTTGACTAAATAAAATTCTCTTTTAAAAAGTTTCAAACAGGCCTCACCTTGACTACTGGCACTCATTAAATCTTATGTGAAGAGTTGGTATTTTAATCCAGCACCATTGCCAAAGTACTTTGGTAACTTTGCACTGACCAAATTTTCCTTTGCACTTGGAGCTTGACATGGCATGCCCTCTTGAGTAAACTGGAATGTTCATCTTGGGCCAGAGAAACTTGGAATCCAGTCCTGGGTCCCACTCCAACCTTTGCCTGAAGTTTTCTCTGAGGTCTGAGTGCTGGACTTTCAGAAGTGCTGCAAGCCTGGGTACAATTTGTTTGGCACATTTGGGCCCAGGATTCCAAATGTATGTTCAGTTCTTCTTACACACAATCTAACCTTATAAACCCTATTTGTGAATAGACTTCTCTTGAAAAATACTGTGTTCAGGCTCTCATAAGTTCTGCTTTCAGGAAAGCTGGAATTGTAGCAGAAATAGAACATACAGGCTCTAGATTGCCTACAACGCTGATCTCTTCTGTAAGGCAATGGTGTATACAAGACCAATGTAATGAAAATAAACAGAGTGTTCCCCCTTATTTATGCAGGAAGAGATGTTGCAGTGTTCCTGCACTGCTGGCTGTGGAGGTGCAGCCACAGGGCCAGGGGCTGAATGCATTTCACAGTCCATGCCATGGTCTGCATTTCACTGCATGACTTTCCTCAAAGGTCATGGACCTTCAGCTAAAAACACCCTACATCACTGTAATGTGGAGGAGCATATAGATTTCCCTCAGTCACTGTATGTTGACAGTCTCTGGCAGCTGTAGCAGATCTGTGTTCTCATCCTGGAGTCGGTAAAAGGGAGTCACAAGCCAGGCAATGAGGAACTCAAGGAAATTCCTTAGTTTTCCAGAATTCTTGCACAGACTTTCCTTAAGGGCACAAGGCTGTGACCACAGGCATCTCTAAACACATGCTAAATGACTGTTCATGTTTGTTAATGGCACCTGTGTGATGTAAACTGTGAGACAGAAACTAAAAAAGAGTTAAGTGAGTACCAGCCTTGATAAGGAGTGTCCCTAGGTCAGGGTCAGGCTTAAAGTAGGGAGAGCAAGAGACTTTAGCTCTGACCAGGGCTTCTAAATGCTGAGCTCTCCCATCGTGACGGACCTTGCACAATGAGGTTCACCGAGGAGAAAGAGGTGCTGTGCAAGAGTCTTCATGAGCTCCCAAAGGCAACATCCCCACCTTGCTGCAATAGATGTGTCAAACCCAGAAGCAGCTGCTGCAGCTGAGGGAGTTGGAGTTAAACTCTAAAGGGCACAATGGCAACAGGCACCTCTCCCACCAGAGCAACAGGAGAACAGGGTAGACAGATATCAACCAGCTTCGTATTGTACTCCCTTCTTTAGGAATCAGAGGACCAGGAGCGTCTGGCCTTAGGAAATAAGCTGGACTGAGATTTCTTTGCACAGGGCAGATGGTGCATCCCTGTGGCATCTTTGCTGCTCCTGAAAGCCAAAAAAATCCTCATGATTTTTAAAGGAATTATGCAAGTAAGAAAAATTATGTATTGGTACACATACACCTGATCTCTCAAAATATTCTACACATATAGTTGCTGATTAGAATTTTAAAAGTTTCTTGTGTTCACAATGTAATTATTTGTTTTGGAAATACATACAGATTAATAAGTCAGAATTGTGTACACCTTTCCTTTTCTGATTTTGAGATGTTTCAGCTTCCTGTAAGGAAGAGAGAAGTAGTCTCTAGAAAAACATTTTCTCCTACCAGAAAACAGAGACCAGGCCTAGTGACCATGGCTCCTAGTGGCATGTACCAGCACTTGTACATAATTTTGTAATTTGCCACATGAACACAGCTTATGCACTGAGGATTTACTTGATTTCACTTCACGTGCATGGATGCAAAAAACCAGCTCACCAAGAATAACAAGATCAAGGTCATATTTATTATTGACTACTACATTTAGGTGTAAAATAAAACCAAGACAGAGATGTTTTTTGTTAGTACAGCAAAAGGCAGTTAAATTTGAGTGCATTTCATTAATTCAGTACTCTTTTTGACATGTTAGATACCCTGGTTTGTTGAGCTCTACCACTATGTCCTTACAAGTCATCAGTTCACATGCTCACTTCTAGTACACTAAATCCATCCTATATGTCTGTTATAAATAGGGTACTGCACATACAGCAAATGCAGCCCCCACTACACACCCTTGCATGATCTCTTCAAATAGCACACATATTCTCACGCTATATTTAGTGCTACATCCACGGTAACATATCACCACATCATTATATACAAAATGTCTTCATAAAAACAAACATTGGAGCAGAGAAATGGGTCTCTTCAGTCTGCATTGAAGTCTGCCAAGCCACAAAGTCCTACCAAAACTTTTATTTTACTTAGTTTAATTCTGATCACATAAATTTTTAAAGCTTTTCCTAGTTTGTGAACTCCCAAACAAATTCAAATGACAATTCTCTGCTGATATCAGTCCAGATAGTGCTTCTACATGCAAGTCTAGCAACATGAATAAGCTGTTCAGATAATTTTTATGGCTGCATATTGCCTTCTGATTTGAAAGTTGGACTGTTGTTTGGATCAACATACTGGCAACTTACCTAGTAAAGATGGAGCAGTCTATAAAAATGGAGCAGTAACCTTCTTCCAACCCCCAAGTAAGAAATCTGGACCAAGGTGCTGCTCTTAGATATTGCATCAACATAAATTAGGAATTGAAAAAGATATGAGCATGAGAGGATGTACAGCAATGCTGGCTGACACAATAGTCTACAGACTGAGCACACCAGCAATTTGTCATCTTTCTCTTTTTTTCCTGCTGTAGGTATCCAAGAATAAAGGAATCTTAAGAGGAGGTCTCAGGGAAGATAATAGCAGGGATATGTAGATCGTGGATAACTGGGTGGTCAAGAGTATCTTGAAATGGAGCATGTGATGGCAGCAGGGTGCAAATGGAGAATGAAGTTAATACTTGAGAGATTGATTAAGATCTGTTGATGCAGGAAAAAAATGCCCAGGAAGGGCTCTGAGTTTGAGGCACTTAATGCAGCAGCAAACATGGGGATTTGTTGGGAAGTGCTGTCCAGGGAACTTGACATGCCAAGGGATGGTCATTACAGCAGCACTGATGAAACAGGATGGTGTCTCTTGGAGACCAGCTGTCCTGGGTCTGGCCAGAACTGGGTTCATTTTTCGCAGTAGCCAGGAGGGGCATGGCTAACCTAACAGAGGTTATTCTGTAAAACCTCATGTCATTTTGAGGGGATTGGAGAAGAGTCACATAGCATGGTAGAAGAAGTAGTCAGCCTTTGTTGGGTGTTTTCCTTGGGATGTGAGAAATCTCATTTGAATCACTCACTTTTTTTCCTTCTACACTCTGTCATTAGGATTGTTACTGTTTCCGGTCATTTTTCTTTTTATTTGCTGTTTCCAGTAAACCATTCTTATCTCAAGCCATGATCTTTCCCCTTTGTGCCTCCAATATTCCTCTCCAGCCTGCTGCAGCGGGAGGAGGGAATGAGCGAACAGTGCATGCTTTGGAGAGGTTCAGTGAGAACACTAGATTGGAGAATACCATTCCTAAACCATGACACCAGGTAAGATAATTTTGCAGTAACAAAAGTTGCATTGTGAATGGGAAAGGGTACATTTTTGATGAAACATACAGCAAAATGACATCAGCTAAGGTACCCCTCTGTAGCACCCTAACCCAGCTGAAGTCCTGGTGCTCTCCTCCCACAGACTGACCCTGCAGTCCCTGGAACCTCACACTGAGGTTCTTCAGGGAACCTACACAGCTGAAAACCAAATCTTCCAAAAACATCCATTTTGTCTTGAAGCAGCGGGACTCACTGAAGTGCCTGACACATTGCATCAAGCACAGAGTAAGAGAGAGGGAGAAAGGACATGGAGCTGTAATCAGGGTGGGCACAGCAGCTACCAGGAGACTCAGGGTGTGTTGAATTCACTCCTCTGCCAAAAGCTGAGAGAATGGAAGGCTGAGAATGGTTCTGACCACAGGACAATATGTTGGTATATTGTTAGAAAAAGGTGTAGAAAGTAAAAGAGTCATTTTTAGCTAAATAAATCCCAAAAGAGTGACTAAACATCCATTATAGGTGAGAGAAGACAATATTTGATCTGGGCAGAAGACAGGTTAGGAATTAAAAGGTAGATCTGTATATTATTGTTTAAGATGTCACTGCCCTGAAAGCAACAGTCAGAAAGATGGATTTCTTAGCTCCTACCTGCAGTCCCTTGTCATTATAACCATAATATTACCTTACCACATCCCATTAGTAATGTTTTCTTTAAAGCCTATTATGGAGAATGAGTTGAAAATCCCAAATTTCCTGTTATTATTGCTGCCATTTCTGTTCTTTGTTTTTTGCAAGAAGCCTGTTTTTTAAAATGCTCCAAAAGCAACTTAAACTGGGCTTAAACTCATTCCTTCTGGTAGTTAATTCCACTCAGAGATTTCATCCAGTTATGCTTTTTCCTTAGCTACAAGGAGTTTTATTAGGCACCATTAGCTTTGTTGACTTAAAAGAAACTGCTCCAGCTGAGACAGTTTCTAAAATACTCTAAAGATTTTTCATGGAGGCTGAGATGAGAGCTTTAAATTTGCCTCAGAAACAAGGGAGCAAGTAGTTCCGTGGAATATACACACACTGTGGTCCCACTAAGAAGCCCAGCTGCTGGCTGCTGTGCAGATCATTAGTCTGGAAACATCTCAAGTGGCTCTCGAAGCAACACCTCAAACCTAAAAGTAAGTAAAGAAGAAATTAGATAATATGGGCAGGAGGAAGTGTAGTGAGCAAACGTGAGGAATGCTTATAGTCCAAGACTGAAGCCTGATAAATATCTCACATAAACAAATTTAAATTAAGATAATTGCAATTGCATGGGCTTCAAGATGTTATCTTCCCATCACAACAGAAGACGTTTTCACAATGCTAAATTAAAAGCAAACAAAGCAAGCAAAGGCTTTGTAAGTAAAATATTGGAATTCTATTAACCTTTTGTCTTAGAAGAGACACCCACCACAAACCTCTGACAGAGACATGTGCTACTGCCCTGCCAAAGCACTTCTCAGCCAACTACCCACAGCATAACCCACACACACAGGGCTGGGCACAACACTTCTGCAGAGGACAGTATCAACCTACTTTGAGGTAGAAATCTTCTCTCACATCCCTCTTGTGACCTAGACGTGGCAGCTGCACCACTGACTTCAGCCCAGGAGGTGACCTCAGCCAAGTGGGTCTGGAGCAGAAAGCTGGTCTAGAGCAGCTGAGAGAGACAATAGAGGGAAGCTCAACTGGTGGGCTCTGTATCAGTCTATATGTAGCAAAATCACACTGTACAAGGTAGATGCACTAGTCCTAAGATATTATTGCACCCCTAGTAATTAGTTGCCATGTTCACTGCTGAGCATGTCTTGTGAAAAATCTGTCCTCTGCTTCCGGTCAAATTCAGCACATGCAGTAAGGATGTAATTAGCTCTTACTGGTGTCCTTCTTTGCAGGAAGAAGCTTGGGGTGCATGTGGTTTGCATACAGTTTGGAGAAGGCTGCAATTTAAATTTTTTAAAAAATCATTCTAATAGGAAAAGGGCTGTAAGAAAACTGAGATACAGCTTTTTTTTTCAAGTACATCTGAATGTATTTTACAGACAACGTTCTTCTGAACTGTAACAGTTTCTTTCATAAGTATATATTGTAAGACATCTGTACCCTGGTTCATAAGCTACCCTTGATCATCTGAAAAAGCAGTCTTATTAGTAACACATTTTAAGAGCACAGAAACAGATTTGCTTATCAAAAACTGACCTTCAAACCTTCACTCAGTCTATTTTTAGGACAAGGAAAATGCACTATAACTAACCCATTCATACTGGGGAATACATTCTGAGATTGTTTCTTGTGCCCTCTGGAAAGTCTTCTTATGTACATGCCCGAAATTGAAAGTAAAAGCTGAGCAGATTTCAGTAGCTGAAATCATGTTAAGAAGCTAGTCTGTTCCCTTTAATATCTGTAATCAATTTCTCCAAATAAAATGTACTACAAACATCACAGTTGTAAGCTTGTACTCAAATCTGAGTCTTTAAAAACTGGACTATCTGGCCACATGCTCTCATGTATTTCAAGGGCATAATGTGACTTCTTTCCACTTTAGGGTCCCAGTGGACTGGATTATGAACCAGCTGTGCCTGGAAAGCAAGGACCTGGAGCAAAACAAGTGGCCTCAGCATCACCCCTCAGCTGTGGAAAGTGCACAGAAGTGCATGTGCAGAGAGGTGCTTCCCAGAGTCTCATGTTCAGCTGCAACAATTTCTCACAGCCTCTCTCTTCCATGCGTGTGTATGTGTGTGTGACCCCCATCCCCATACAGCAAAAAGCCTCTGCAGCCTGACAACATTAAATCTCTGATCTAACAGTGTCTAGATGGAGGTGGTGCATGAATCTGGCATGTCCAAGGAGCATTCAAGACAGCTTTGTGGGGCCATCAGATTAAACCCAGGATCAAGGCTGAGGACCTCCCAGTGTAAATGATTCTTCATTTTCTTGTTCAGGCTCCAGAACATACAGGATACTGACCCAGAACCTCATCAGCAGTAACTCCTTGAAAAATATTTTCTCTTGTTAAAAATTCAAATTCAGACTATCATTTCACTTACTTTTTTCTTTTTTTTTTCTTTTAACCTGAAGACTGGTTGGATGGGAAGGAGAAGTGCCACACGAAGAGACAGGCTGTATTATCATCCTGGTGCAGGCATCAGAACATCCAGGCATGAGAAGCAAAGTTTTATCAAACCAAACTTTATCATCTTGTCAACTAAACATTTTACTCCAAGACTGAATCTAAAAGAGAAAAGTTGTGTTTTGCACTTACTATTACAGCTCAGTGGGCCAGTATTCCCAATGTAATTAATAATTTGGCTTCCTCAACTTCAGGCCTCCAAATCAACCCCTGGAACCCTTCTAAGGGCTTTTCTTGACATGGACACTTGGAGGTTTGCTTCTTGACCATGATAACAAGCCACAGAGAACAGACAGATGCTTTGTGCTCTATGATTTTAGGACCAAAGTGACACATTCAGACTGCCTGTTGTGGCACTCAGATTCAAAAGGACTGTTTCAGCTGCCATCTGTCTAAAGCTGCCAGATGCTGGATGAAGAAAGAGGTAAACACCACACATGAGTTGCACATACAGAAATATGTCCTTCAGGTACAACCTGTGTCTCTTGCCGCCAGTAACTGTGGTGGCCAGCCCACAGTGCTGGGCAGCAAGGTTTGTCTGCACATATGGTTGTCTCTTCTTGGCTGAAGGCTCATCTCTGGCCATTCCATTGTCTGTGTTAGGATATCCGTGGACCGCTACAGCAATTTTGGTAAAGTCACTCCTTGTCTCTGTCCCTCATCCACATAACTCATGTCAAATATTCTTGGAGCTGCAAAGATAAGGCGTGATTAATTAATTAATGAAAGCATTGTAGATCTTCAGAGAGAAGGAGCTGAGGGAGTCCAGTAGGATCATTATTACTACCACAAAGTCAACATCACATATTCAGTGATGAAAGCCTCTCCGAGGAGTATTGCAAGCCTATTGCTGGAATTAACACTCCCGCTCAAATTTGATAGTACCCTTTGTAGAGGATTTTCATTTGTATTCACAGAAAAACATAAATAAGTGCTCAGGCTGGCCAATCTATTTCCTCTGTAACTGGCAGCATTCACAGTCACTTTATTGTACGAAATAATGTCTTGGGTTTTCCTCCCTCTATCTTGCTTGTGCCTGACCTTCCATTAAAAGTTGCTTGGAAACTGCTTAGTGAATAGTCAGTGGTTCTTCTTATTGATATCTTCCTTTTGTGGTTTCTTTGCTATTCTATCTTTTTGTATTCCTTCCCTGAAGCTTTTTATGCTAGATGAAGATGAAAAGAAACCAGAGAATCAAAGCATAACATTTTTCTTTTTAAAAGGAACAGGAAAACCGTCCTCCCTGTATACACTGACATGCTCAAGAATAAAGAAATGCTCTTCTAATAAATGCTCCAGCCAGGTTTTAACACACATGTTATTATCAAACAGTTTACACATTCCTTTTAGCATCTTGGTAATTAGAAACAGGACATATAAAGTATGTTGTGCCCCTAAATACACTCTGCAATTGCCATTGTACAGAAATGATGGAAAGTGGGCACCACTATGACAGCCATTTTACCAGGGAGGATTTGTATGGGTAGTTAGAGCTGTCTCCTAAAAGAAGGCTGGAGATGTGGCTCAGAGGATTAAACACTGGGCACCAGAGATTGTGGTGGATAGTGGGAATTCAGGCAGCAGACGGAGGGAAGGAACTATTCCCTTCTTCTCTGCTCATGGGACTGTATATATGGAACTGTTAGGGACATCCTCTGGGACCAGGAGCAGTGAGGGCTCTCCTAGGGTGACAGGGAAGGACCTGGCAGCCAGAGCTGTTCTACAGCCCCAGCCAGGAGAAGAGCAGCCTGGGAGTGGTTGGGTGCAGCCAGTCTGCAAATAGTCCAGCAAAGGACTAGCAGAAGAGTTAGGTGTATGGAACATCCAAGATAAGAGGAAAAAGTGAGGGAGATGTGTTTTTCTGGCCTGGAGAAGACAAAGCAAGAGGTGAATCTAACAGCAGTCTTCTAGCAGTGTATCTACAGTGGGCTGTGGAGATGACAGATGCAGAGATAGAAGTGAAAGGACAAGAGCCAGCAGTCACCACTTGTAGCAACAGAAGTGCTGGATGGACTTGAGGAAAGTAACATTTATGACAAGCGCTGACACTCTTGTCCAGAAAAACTGGTGAACCTCCATCCTTGAAAACGTGGCTTGATAAATCTTGGGAAAGCTGTCAACACATATGTTTAGTGACAAATCTTGAAAGTCATTTGAGAGAAAGTGAAGTTTTTGCATAGCAATGTATTTCACTGTGCTTTGCATGAACTTTCAGCCTTCAGCTTTTGGCCGCATGCTTGCTCAATACTTCTACACTAGGACACAAAATATCTGCATACAGGGCTGAAAATAGTTTTTCAGGTCTAAATAATTAAATAACAGGTCTAGGTAGTTTTTCTCCCATAAACACTTTGTTTTTATTCACACTGAACTCCATCAGATGCAGGTTAATGACTAGGGCTAAGGCTTGTGACTGTAATAGGCAAATAGCATAGTACTAGAAAGAAGACACAGTAAAGCTGAATCTGACTTGATTAAAATCCAGGGGAAAATTCCACTTTTTTTCTAAACAACATTTCTGGCCTTGGTCACAAACTTCCATGTAACTATTCAGTAACTTCCATGTAACTTTCCAGTTACTGGAAAGGGTAACACCAATGAAAATACCTAGACTTCATCAATTAAGAGGAAGTACTTATTCTTCAAGATCTGTTCCAATTTTCCTCTAGGAAGAGTAGTGATAATATAACCTTGGTTAGTATAGTATTCTTCAAAATCATAGGATTTTAAAATTTTTTATCATGTCTATATTTCCTCGTTTTCCTCATTTGCAAGTAGAAAGTGCCAAATATGATGTATTTGTAAATGACTCTATTTTTTTTTGTGCTTTTTGGAACCACAGATACTGCTTTCTTGAAGATTTCTGACCATTATACACATTTTAATATGATTTAGCATTTAGAAATAAGTCAGTAAATTTAACCAGGAGGCATTCCTTCTGTAAAGGAGTCTGCAAATACCACTTCAATATATGTGGAACTTAAGTCAGATTTTTTTCTTTTTTTCCCCAAATTTAACTCATTGAATCATTTATCTAAGGCTTTTGATCATGGTTCTTTGTTAATCACAGTTTGATCAGCTTGCAAACAAAAGGTTACATCAATTCACAGATGCCAACATGCAGCTCTTATCTGTTTCAGTCCAGAAATTCCAGGAAATTATCACACGGAGTTCTCTGCATGCCCTTCCAGAGCACAGTCTTTCAGGCTAATCTGTAAGATAGTGGTTGGGGTCAGATCTACACTTATTAAAGTGTTTATTTCCCAGGAGAGAAATAGCCCAGCCCCTTGACTCTGGGATAATTGTATTTTATTTTCTAAGATTCTCTATTTTTGTTCTCTTCTATTATCCTCAAGTTTGCATATAGCTGGCTGGGGTTACCTCATAGTTATTTTAATAAGTGGGCACAATGCTGGCAAAAGTTCTTTTCAAAACCACAGTCCAGCTCTGACTTGAGTCTGAAGAGAGATTTTTACTCACAAAGTATTTCAGGGATACTGTTGTGAAAAAACAGACAAGAATGGCAGAATATTCTGGAATTGGAAGGGACTCACAAACATCATTGAGTCCAACTAGTAAGTGAACAGCCCATATGGGGATAGAAACCTCAGCTGTGGCAGTATTAGATTTTCTTTGTTCTATATATTTGCAGAATATCTTTTCTAATACCTTCAGGTGTAATATTTGTATATATATCCTTTTCAAAAGCAACATAGGAACCCTAGATCTACTCCTTTGCACAAAATTGGCAGTAAATTTTGAGATCAGCTTTTTTTTTTGTGGAAACAGAGCAAAGGTCTATTGCAATCAAAGAGCACTGACTATTGGGAGACCTTCAAACTTCTACATTTTTCTTAGTTTGGAGAAGAATTTTGTTTTATTTTACTGCCCCACACAGTCTTAATAACTTTTAGGTACATCTCACTTGTTTCATGACAGTGGCTACGCTCAGGTCACCACAGAGACTCAGAGACGCTGTGCCCAAATCCATGGCAGGACAAGCAACTAACAACATGAAGGAATAGGATCTGGTTGGTAGAAACCATTGACCATCCCCCTTCTGGGATAAACTCTAACAGGAAAACATGAAAAATTTATGCAGCTAGGCAGGTATTGCTCCACAGGCCATGGGACTCGTGCGCTTCCACACAGTCACCTTTTCCCCGTGGACGAACAATTTCTGTCCTCCAGGCCTTGTTTCCTTGGCTTGCACAAGGTTCTTCAAACTTCACATTTAGGTATCCCTTCTAATTAATGATCATTTCATGCTGTCTTCAAAAGCCCTTGGATTTTGATTAGCCAGCAAATAAAAATGGCTTCATTTTCTCCGCTGGGTACATGTTTCCTCCGTCTCCTTGGCAATTAATTGAGTAGGCGAATAATAGGCAGTGTGCTTTAACAGTCTCTGTGAGGAAGGCAATACCAGCCTGGTCACCAGGAGAACTTCACTACCATTAAGCACTTAGAAAATCTGATCCTCCAAAGGGAGAGAGAAGCTAGATCAGTGCACCCTGTTACGTGGAGCCCTGATGGCTCCCGTGCAGCTGGAGCATGGAAAACACAGCATGCAGCCTGCCTTTGTTGTGGATACTCACTCCTCCATGAAGATGTCAGTCTGGAGGCTGACAGGGAAATAAGAGGAAACATATTCTTGTTTCATCTTAACCAAATGTGAAAATACTAACCTTTGGAGAAGTCTAGACTAATTCCACTAAAAATGATGAAGTGGTTCTAGCATAGTTTGCAGACAGAAATCTGCAAATCAATGAGATATCCCTCCTTTTTTTTTATTTTTACCCCTAAGAAGTTGTGCATGTCAACAGCAAGTTTTTTCCAGGGCAGAACGAGGGCAGAAGAAGTCCCTCAAATGTTTTGCTATTCTCAGCGCAGTGTTTAGGCAACACATATGTGAGAACAGTGCATGAATATGCCAACCATCTCATTGCACAAATCAGGCAAAATGCAGCATGTGAAATCAAATAGGTATTAAATTTGTCCTGTGATGAAGACATCCAGAACAGGGAGTACTGGATAGCCTCCAGTTCATCTTGGTATATTGTGCCTTATTGAAATACTGCTAGCACAGAAAACTTGCTGTCATGCTTCCCAGTGAGGTGCTGAGTTCAGAGAAACAAGCTGGAGGAAAGAAACCTTTCAGCAAGTCCTGTTTTGTGAATTCTCTTGGCCTTGGAGTGTATTAAGGCATTGTATGTATTAAGTGTAAGCAGATCCATGTGCATATAATCAAATTGACATCAAGAGGTGCTGAACTTGTTCCCACAGCACTTAAGGCAGGCCTTCAGCTTTCACAGGGATGAGAGGTGTTTCTGTCATTAGCTTCAGGCAAGACATGAATATCAAACTCTCTGAATGCAGCAAAGTGTGTGCAGTGATTCAACAAGCAGAAGTATTTTTAAACACGTTCTGGAATCCTTTTTATTGTCCAGTCCTGTTTGTTGGATTATAATGGAAAACACCTAGAGTTTTCATAGGAGGTCAACAATCAGGAGATGCTTTGTTGCCAGTGACAGTGGTGCATCTCTTCAGATATATTAAAATACTAGAAACAAAATGCTGTGAAGATTAATGATTAATCATCAACAGCCACCAGGATATAAGGTTAATTGACACCCACTGGCACATCATGAGCACAGCCATGAACATTTCCCTTTCACATAGGCTCCCATCCGTACATAGGTGGGCACAGAAATCAGCTCCTGTGTTTTTCCTCTCTTCTGAGAAAGGATCCCTGCAACATAAACTATTTCTCTGTAGCAGTGTAAAACTAATTAGTAACATTTGCTTTTAAAAGAGTTGGCATTATGAAATTGATCTGGCAACACTGGTCTGCTTTCTACTTCATTTTTCTTCATAGAAACCTGAGTATATAATGAAATTAGAAGGCAACTCTAACCTTTTGCAAATTTTAGTTCAGAAGTTTTCACATGATGAACACAGCCAAGAAAATATTTAAGACTCTGATCAAAAAAAATGTTTACCTTCTAGAGTTACAGTCTGAGTTGAATTCTTCAATACATTGTGGGCTAAAGATGGAAGTGCTGAAAGCTATTCACAAGATGAAGCAAGGCCGCAATGTTGCTGTTCAACATCCCAAACCCCACCAAGGCTTTCTTTGGTTTTCAAGTTACTTTGTTGTCCCACAGAACTATCCCACTAAAATCAAATCAAGTAACCTAATACTGGTGGGTAGAAAAATGAGTAAAAAATAAAAATTATCCTGATAGGTAGAAACTTTTTGTCAAGACCTTTCTGCCTACAAGCAGAGAGACTGTATTTGAAAAGTAGATACATACAATCAGGTAAGTCTCTACCAGTTATGTTCATGAAATAAAACCTGCTCATGCGTGTTGCCAGTCTCAGGACCTACCTTGGATTATCAATCCTTCAGGAGAAAGGCAGGCTTCCTTTTGTTTTGTGTTCATCCCTAGCTGCATTACCAACAGCAGAAATTCAAACATAGCCACACTCCGCAGCCAGTGAAGAACAGCTAGAAGAGATTTCAGCAGAAAATCACTGTTTTGTGCAGTCAACTCACCATGATTGCCACAACTGACATCTTTCTTCTGTAGAATTAATTCAGCATCATAAGTTGCTCAATATTGAACAGTTCTGCGTTTTCACACAGCACTGCTTTTATTTATGACCCCATAACTAAACTGGAGGATTGAAAAGCTCAGACTGAGACAGAGGCCTCATACCCCGTGAATGGAGGTTGAAGATGATGAGAAAAGAAGGCACAAGAAGGGAAACAAAGACTTTGGAAGTTTAAATTACTTCTTTAGGAATATACAGGAAGCTAGGTGTGCCACAGCACAAAAATAAAAGTAGCTGTCACCTGATGTCATGCTCTAATTTGACAAAGCAATACCGACTTTAGGAGGCAAGTGCAATCCTAGAGCATCATGGTTTTAATAGTTTAAAGGATTCATTTTCCATTGATTTCAGAACAATGCTGACTCAGTCCAAATGTTCTGCATAAAGGCAAAAAGCTCAAGTATTAACTCTTTGAGCCCCATATTTTATCTCAATTGTGTGATTTCACCAGCAGAAATACATAATCTCTACCTTCTTCAACAACTACCATAACCTTTTTCCCTGAAAAAATTTACTCCAGTGGATGGTTCCTTATTTCCATATTACTGCTACTCTGACAAAGGCAGCTGTGGGTGCTAGCCAATCAGTGTAACTAGGACTGCCTTCTTTTTCCCAAGGCAATCTGAGACCAACCTTTGCTGACATACCCAACACTTAAGTCCAACAAAGGCATGGGGAATTCTTGTTGCTCTTCTGCCACTGGGGTGACACCTTGCTTTGGTTTAAAATATTTGATAGCATTACTCACAGGTGACAAGTAGATGATCACCTTGGCAATGGCTTCATTGCCTCAATATTTGAAAATATTAGAGGTGATATTTTTTGAAAGTTTATTGACAGTGCTGGTTTTGTGAGTGCTTTCCGTTAGGAAAAGACAGTGACATGGCAAGATAAACTTATGTCCTGTGCTAAAGAGTTATCTTTATTTATTCCCATTACTAGTGGACTCTTTGCCATTTCTTTTTCCCTAGTATCATCATGTCTCAGCCCCCACTGGTCTCTCCTGCAGCCCTACAGTTTCCCCTCCCCACCATGAGGCCGTGCTCCAGCACCCAGCAGGCTGCTCTGTCCCAGTCCCCTGCCTGCCTGCTGGGAGCAGCTGTTGGGCCAGCAGATGCCTCTCAGACCTCTGAAAGCCTCCTCCCAGGCCCCAGCCACGCTGGCCAGGGGCCAGGAGCTGCTGTCACCACCAGACCCATAGGAAAGGAGGTATGTTCCCTGCTTGGCACACTGCCCAGCTCTGCACCAGATGGGGCAACTGGGAAAAGGGGATGTCACAGAGGCATGAGCTGGCCCTTCACTCTGCCAGCAGCAGAGCAGCCTTTCCCAGAGACAATTTTGTCTGGATTGTCCTATTTACCTATAAAATGTCACCAGATGCAGGGATGAGATGATAGATGCTTTTAAGGCAGAAGGTCTCAAAGTGTGTGTACCCACAGCTTTACCACTGCTTTTGCTGCTACCAGTTGAAGAAAGGGACATTGAGTCCTCAGTACTGCCAGTTGCCAACAGGTCTGGGAGAGGAAAAGAGCTGGAAGAATACCTGTAAGGAATGCAAGGAACACACATACTAAGAGAATTGCCAAAATACAGGATGCATCACTGCCAGTAGCACTGCAGTGGATGCTTATGCATTTATTTTGAGCTAGAGTATGGGAAGCACTAAATGGGACTGGGATCCTTATAATGAAAGCCTTCAGTTTGTATTGTAGAAACAGTGAGCAGCACCCATCTGCAGCCTTTTACTAATGAAAGGGCAAACCAGCAACCATACAATACCCAGTTGTTAGAAGAGACTTAAAAGATGCTCACGAGAAAACTAGAAGAAAGTCTCAAAAAGCAGTCTCTGTTAGAACACAAGTCATGGATCATTTAAAAAATAAAAAAAGAAG
This sequence comes from Geospiza fortis, assembly GCF_000277835.1. Classification (NCBI taxonomy): domain Eukaryota; kingdom Metazoa; phylum Chordata; class Aves; order Passeriformes; family Thraupidae; genus Geospiza; species Geospiza fortis. Next base: position 6,773,317 of record NW_005054306.1, read on the forward strand.
GTTCTACTTTGTTGTAATTTATTCATCCATCTAAGGATTCTATGCCAACAGGGTAACAGATTTTGCTTGTGCCTCCAAAGGCAGTATCCAAGTGGTTTGAAAAGGATGCCTGACCAGCTTCTGTTCCATTCACTGTTTTTATTGCTTTTTACCCTGGGAGCAGTCATGCCAAGACCTCACTCCATACCAGGGGTCACATCATCACTCATGTCCGGCACCCGTGGTTACAGAGCTGAGAGGTGACTGTGGTGCTGTGATACTGCAGGTGCAGCTCCTTGGGCACTTCCAGGCATGGATCCTGAAACGGGTCACAACACACACTTGGGGCAGGAGCAGATAGATTGGAGCAGTGGGGTCCTGCAACTTCTCTGATTTGTCCGAGTTTCCCTGCATGAGCAGAGTAACCCTTATGGTGGAGGTGGTGAGAGGTGTAGACTGAGAAGCCAGGTTTGGGGGAAAGGAGAACACCTAAGTGCTTTGCTGAACTGAACCTTTAGGACTCTGTTCTCTATGGAGAACATGCATGCTGCCTGAATGTCTACAGTGCACGCTGGAAGGAGGAAAACCTGTGATTAAATTAGTGCTGTGGTCAATTATGCGCCAGAGCTGTAACAGGGGAGCTGGGAGGTGGCAAAGGATAGTGACAAGTGCGCACAGGATTGCCCATTCATTGCAGAGAGCCTGCTCCCCACTCCTCACTCCCCATGCTGCCTCTGCCAGCTCAGCTCATCCCGGGTACACAAAGGTGCTGCCCAGAACTCAGAGCAGCCCCTTGTCAGCCCATTGGTCTCTCCACCTTTCCCATGGGGAGGGTCGCATCCCTGACTCCCGCTGGCACAGCCACATGCCTGCTGGCACCAGGCTGGGCACTGCCCAAGGCCTGCGCTGTAGCCGGCCCCCCACTCTGGGGCTCGCTGCCTGCTGCTCAGCTGTCCCATGCAGCAGCCCCGGGGCTTGGGTTACAGGACAGTTTCTAACTTTGTGCCTGTCCCAAGGCATCAGGGCAGAGGCACATGATTTTTAATTTATGAGGACACCCATAGAGCTGTCACTTTCAAGGCAGGTGTTGAGAAACTGGCAGGGGGCCCGAGCAAAGAAAAAGACTGACCTCACCCTGAAATAATGGTGGCCAACATGGTCACAGGACAGAGAGTATTGACATAAGCAGACTTTAAAAATAACTAGGTCATCCTGCTAGACTAGCTCACTGTCTTATACAAAGAAGCCATGAGGTACCAATTTATAGTAAAAGTAGGAGTGTAAACAGCTATTTAAGGGGTTGAACAAATGTGTAGCGTTTTGAGTCATTATTTTATTTAGCTTTTTTATTCTCCTACCCAAATCAAGTGCTAAGTCACCACTAGACATAGCATCAGAATAAGGCAAGCTTTCAGGGCCCATGTGTGGCAGTAGCACCGGACAGCGGGCAGCTGTGGCTGTACAGTGGTCACTGTTCTGTGCTGTGGCTGCAGCCACCTCACTTCAGATCCAAATCAAGGCAAAAATCTAAAATGGCTGTTGGACTAGATAATCCTCATAGGCCTCTTCCAGCTGAACTATTCCAGTCTGAAAATGAAGCAAAGGTCACCAACAAATAAACATTTTGTTGCAGAGGAAAGTCAGTGAATATGTGTTAATAGAACCTGGCCTTAGGAAAAAAGGAGAGGAAATCCAGAGAGGAAATTACTATTTCTTTAGCTAATCCAAGCTTTGGAAAAAAATCTTAAAGCACACTGTTCTCCATTCAGATTTGAGGTGGGGCTGAGTGCTTTCAGACAAATGCTGGTTTGCAAAACACACTTCACGCCTCCTATGATCAGGGTATTTCACTGCAATTCCTAAGAGGCGAGGAACAAGATTTGGCTTAGACAGAAACCTCAAATAGTTCCAGTAATTATGAGAGTTACGAGGCCAATAGTGACTTAGGTTTTGACATCTGCATCCACAATCACCTATTCCTGGATTTCTGGCACCCATTTAATTCCACACACAGTTGAAGAGTGCTTGCTGCTGCTCCTGCCCTCTTCATCTCTGTCTGTCATTGGAGAGAAAGTGTGATTTTCTTATAGAAAATTCTTTTACAATAACTCTTTCATACCACCTGAACAGTGCAAAGGGAGAGGACAAGAACAGATTAGATACTTGGTACTGCAGCTCTGTGAGAACACAGGTACCACATGCTCAGGAACACAAAAATTAAATTCATGTACTGGTTAACACTATTGCTTTCATCAACAGTATAAGCTGACAGCAAACTCTTCTCAGTCTTTTCTTCCTAAAGGAAAACTGCTCCTCAGCAAGAGCTTACAGCACACTTGTATTCAGCCAAACTGTTTTTCTCCGCCAGGAAAAGAGAAACAAACAATTACAACATGGAAAACATTTGCTTTTGCTTTGACCAAGCATGCCTTTGAGTCAGCTGTTAAAGGTTTGTCACATGGTGACCGTTCCTCATCTGGGTAACTAGCAAGCTACCATAAAAAGTCCAGTATCGTTGGCATTAGGTTGTTTGTCAAGCTGGTAAGGCGGTTTTCTAAATCAAGACATCGTATTACCAGAGGTCAATAGATTGCAACTTCACGCTTGATTATTTTCCATGCTCCTTTTAAAAAGTACTTGTTAATTTTCAATTTCTCAACTAAGCCTTAAAGATATCAAAAATATTTTTGCTCCAGTAGGACACCTATTCTGCTGCTTTGCTTTTTCAGCTTTAGCACTCTCAGCTTGTCGCCCCAGGAAAGGGCAACACTGTGTCCCCTGTACCACGTTCAATTTAAATCTAATTTTTCCATTGCAACTTGCATCACGAGCATAACTCCTATCTTTTCAGTTGTGGAAGACTTCTGTAGCTCAGCTCTGAATAGTACAAATATTTAAGATTAACTGGGGGAATAAAAACAAGTATGAATTTTAATGCCTTTTTAAAAATCTTTTCTGGCACCCATTTTATAAGACAGACTGAGAACAGGCCCTAAGGAGTTTGCAGCATTTCATGACAAATTGTAATTGACAGGCCAATTAAAGAAGAAATACCCTCAACAAAGCAGAATCTGTGAGCCCAAACATCTTATTAAAGTGACAGGCCACCTAATTATCTTCAAATGGAATTAGGAACTTGTTCTGTGTTTCTTTTCCAGTAACATGGCCCTCCCAATTATCTGTATCCTGTTTCATTCATTTTGACTGTAAACACCTTTCCAATATAACAGATCCTTTCTTAATCAGTGTACTGCAGATGAGATTTGACGAAGCCATGGTGCTGCTGTTCTCAGTTGGGGTATCCCAACTGTTGGTGTTTTCCCTGCTGCAGCACAGCTGAGAATTATGTTGACCAGCCAAATGATTACAATTTCTGGAAAAGTAATTGGGAGAAAAATGGCCATATAAAAATGGCATTTCTAGGCGCGTCAAAGAGCTATCATAGGCCACAGAGCAACAGTAGAGTCTACAAGGTGGAGACAATGTAAACTCTGAGATAGTTGTAATTTGCCAATTTAGCCTTACCAGTAGATACTTTTCATAGAAACTGTTCCAGAAAGATATATATTACAAATTATCTTCTAGTGGCTTGGTTTGCATGTGATACATTCAGAGAAAGGAAACCAAGCTGGGCTTTGAGAGCTCAGCTGAAATAACCCCTGACAAGTGTTTTTGACCCTGCAGCAAGAAACAAGTAAAGACATACAGAGTATATAAGAATCTTGACTCTTCAAGTTACTGGCACATTTGGTGGTGATGACAGTCTAGGGCCAGGAAGATCAAATCTTGTACTTAATGCTCATTAGTTCAAGGTTCCATGACAATCTTTTACCAAGCATAAATGATGTTATCTCGAGATAATATCCATCTGACTGCTAATTATACCACTTGGTCTGGTATTAACCTTACAAATATTGGATAAAAACAATATTAATGTTTTCTAAATTCCAATATTTGGCTTACATCTGGTTGTGTAGTTTTCCCATGTATGTGTACCTAATAGGTTCTATATTCTTAGTTAAAGTAGAAGGATGAGCAGCCCTGAGCCTCTCCAGACTTGTGCTGCTAAATTTCTTAGCAAAAGGTGAAATTAACTATTTAGAATTTTGGGAGTAGGGAAAACTTTTCAAAATCATCTTACTGAAAATGCAGAAGGGAGGGATCAGTTAAGTAGTTCTCATAATAATGATCCATAGCCAGGAAAGCAACCCTGGGACAGTGGGGACACGGGGTCTTTCCAGGCTCATCTTCATAACTGAGTGGTTCCAGTACTCAGTGAGGCCTTTTTTGCCTCATGTCCAGCGAGAAGGATGACAGGGGTGTGAAATTTGATTTGAACTGCTTTCTTAAATGGCCAAAAATTATTTCTGGGCAAACTCACTAAAAAGCCATACAAATAATAGCTCATTTTTGCTAAACATGATCACAGTTGGGAGTCAACAATAAACCATCCAGAACCATCCAGGCAGGTGGAAGCGTTGCATTTTGGAGTTTTGTACCAGACTACCTAAACATAAACAAACTCCAAACAATAGCCAGAGTTGCTGGGTAGCCACTTGATGCTTCACAGTTATTCTCATTATGTTACAGATTAAGCAGGTTACATGTTCAGAGGCAACCTACCAGCAGACATCTTGATTAGCTATTTCCAGGCTGAAATCACCCACACAGTTCAGCTCTTGATAATTAATTCTATGCAGCACATGTATTGTGGCAGCCACAGAAAAGCTGTTGTTATGATCCTCTTGTTATGATCCTGACGCACTTGTTAAGATTATACCAAAATTTGTATGAAAGGAAGGATTCCATCTCTTTCTATTTTTATTGATAATATACATCCTCTACTTGAGCAAGAGATTTAATTTTGGAAGGGCATGGTATTCTCAAGCGAAGGTGATCATCGTGTTGTTTGGTGGAAACACTAATATACTCCCAAGACTGTGTCAGGCAGAAGAGCATCGGAATTATTTTACAAATCTGCCATTTTCTAGCTACATGCTGACATAATGTTTATATATTGTGGGTATGTTGATTAAAATCTGTTGTACAAAAGTGAAAACATACAGTAGCCCACACTTCTTTTTGCCTTCCATGTCTAATTGACTGGCAGTGGAGAGATGAGAACAGTGCTATTGATTTAAAGAAAATTTCCCTATTTGTTCTTAAACATCTTTGCTTGCTATGAATGCAGTCAATGAAAGAGTATAACTGGGCTTGAACCCAGTACAGGCTGCAAGTGTTCTGCTTGGAAGCACAACTCCAGCTTCCCTAGTAATGCTCCCAGTTTGCATTTAAGACTTCCCAGTACATCCAGTTCCCTGGTTGCTCCTGTGGTCACTGAAGCAACTTAGTCACTAAAGAAGAATTTTATGGAAGTGCTTTTCATAGTGAAAATTCCTTTGCCGGTGTATAATTTTTTTTCCATACTCTTTCTTTTCTTCCCCTTATCATTGCAATCAGGGATATTTTCAGCTCAGATTATTATGAGGAGAAGGATACAACATAAATATCAAAGGTGCTGTTTACCAAACTAGGTCCAGAAGATTTCTCCCTACCATGACAGACACCTTCCAGCCATTTGGGTGGCCAAGAAAATAATGAATCTGATCCATGCGAAACAGATGGCCTGGAATGCCTCATTACGCACAGGTGAGTGTGGGATTCACTAAATCCTCATGGCATCCCGGGAAACTGCTTTTCTCCATAATCTTCACTCATAAAACTTTGCAGCTTTTCTATGGACTGTCTTTATTTTCCTATTATAACTTTTTTTTTTTTCCTGCCAGCCCAGGGGATTCCTTTGTCCTGTTTGCTTTCTGAGGCTACTTTTTCCCTTTCAGCACTTTCAGGGTCCCCTGTGTCTGGAGCTGCATGGTGCTCAGTAACCTGAATTAGGCCTGCACTGTTGCAGCTGTCAAGCTGAGCTTGACAAAAAAGATACTCTGGTACTAACAAAGTAATAAAGCTAATTTCCAATTATTAGAGGTGGCTGATTACACCAATCTCAAAATTTGAATTTTGACCAGGAGGAACATACAGAAGGGTTTCTACCTGGTATCCCCAATACATTAAGTGTTCAGATGTTCAAAGTGTTCATATGGTAGAGTGGTCAAATGGTAGTGTTCAATGTCCAATACAGAATTAGTTCAGCTATTCAGAATTAGAAACCTGCCGTGCATGCTCATCTGCAGATATTTTCCTTCATTAAAATATTCTCTCTTTCATTAACTGCAGTACCTGTGCTGTTCTTTTACAGAAAGGTTTGCTCAAGGTGCAGTTACTCTTTAACATCTATGCCCCTAAGGATTATATAAACTGTTGCCAACTCTAATGCAAGAAACATCTGTTATTAAAATTCTTTTCATTGAGGAAACATAAGCAAAAGTTGGGGTTTTTTCTGTGGGTATCAAATCAAGGTTAGAGATCCATTCACTGCATTGGGTAGCAAAAAGAAACAACACGCTGCCTCAGAAAGTCAGCAGCCTAAAATGTTGTTAGAACCTCTATTTGGAAAGATTTCTGGGATTTCAAGAAATATCTTTAAAAAGAAATCACTGTGGTACTGCTCTTTCTCATAAACACGTGAATTGATTGAAAAAAAAAAGCAGCATACATCTCTGGGAAGTAAGGCTTGGGAGGATGAAGTGGAATGGACACCTCTCAGTGGACATCTTGTAGGCTCACATTTCACAACCCTGTCTGTTCCCATCAGTTCCAGTTGCTAGATTAGTTCCTATTAAGTGTTCCATTTAACTCCCTATTAAGTGTTCCATTTAACTCCCTCTCCTGTACCTTTTACACCACACTGCTCCTCAGAGGACAACTTGATCTGAAACAAATATGACTTACATACAAGTCTGTGTTTTTTCAAAGCCACATAAAAGGTTTTTTTGCATGTTACAATGAAAAGACCAGTGGTAAAAGCCTCACAAATTAGTACCATCGATAAACACACAAAGATGTTTAAAAAGTTCATCTGGGGAATTAATATGACAGCTTTTTGGAAATAGGAACAGTTTTAGATGTGAAATAACATATATGGAAGTACTTATTTCTTTAAATTAAAGTTGCTTTTTTTATTTGGTGAAATACATTGCCCCATTTAAATAAGGGCACAAATTTGCACATTCCCTGGCTCTGTGCACTACAATCTTCAGTATTAGAAGCATTTAACTAAGTGTTCAGGTCCCTGCCTATTCAAGAGCCCTTCCTTAAATGCAGGTGTATATAGCGATACTTAAGCACAGGTAAGGTCCTTTTCTCAACTGCCATTCAGCTTTTTTAACTTAAAATACCTGTTCATTTTGTGCAGAAGTAATTAGCTGTCATCACCTCTTGTGACCTAATGAAATGATAGGGTTCAGTTTGGTTGAGGCCAAAGCTGCTGAGGGCAACCAGGCTGGCACATTCTAGTAGCGAATAAACCATCCTGGTCTCAGCATTTCCCTGGAAAGATTTCACCTGTAAACCCCAGGTGTCAGTGAGGTCTGCCTGGGCAGCAGTAAGCAGTTGTTGCTTCTTTGGACTGCAGCCCAGCAGGGAAAATGAGTCGGTGGTCTCAGGCAAGGTTTGTACATAGCAAAAATCTCCAGCAGAAGTCACATCAGAAAGAGCCAGGACAAAATTAGCAGGAAAACATATAAGCCAGAACAGGACCCCACTCTCCTCTAAACAGGAGGGAGAGGAGTAAAGGGAAAAGTTTCTGTAGCAAGTCATGCAAATGAGCAAACATGGTAGGAATGAGTGACAGTGTTCAGGCTGTATTTTTTAGATGCACAATGTCCACAGAAAACTTGGGACACTTCTCTAGAGAAAGTTAAATTTTGCACAAGGAGAGAAACAGAACACAGCACACTGTATAATCATTCTGGAAGTATTAAACATTCTCTAACAAATTCTGAGGTACAGTTGCAAAGAAAAAAACTGGTGCTGTGTTCCTGTGGGACAGTTGGGGAGCTAGTGACTTAATAACTTGTCCCTACATCACCTAGAAAATCTGCATCACAAATTAAAGCAAAAGTTCAGGACTACCAACTTTCATCCCCACTGAAGTCTTATCAGCAAATGCATAAGTACTGCAAAGGCTAACTCACAGTCAATTTTTCTTTAAATCACCAGATGGCAAAGATATGGAAGGAAGAAGCAGCAGAAAATTTCCTTTCCCCACCTCTGGGGGAGAAGGGAAACTGGTTTCTTTTATTGGAAAGATACAAAATTGTTATGGCTGGTTATGCAGGGACACTTAAAAAATGAAAAGCACCAGCTATTAGATAACCCTCCAGCTCCTCTCCTCTAGCTGAAGCACGTGTTGTCACATCATCTCATGCACATTCCCAGCCACCAATAACTAATTACTGTCAGACCTGCCTCCTTTCCCTAAAAATGAGAGATGGTGGTGGTCTAGCACAGGTCTGCCCGGATTCATCCCCCTGCTGTCCCAGCCTCTGCCTGGCCGCCCCTGCAGGAGGCTGGCCTGCATGGTGAGTTAAGCCTAAGATTCTCAGGATTCCCCACAACATAACAGCAATGCTTCGGAGAGTTTCTGCAGCTTGTTATGGGGGATGCCGTGCATGGTTACCAGAGGGTATATTTTCATTTAGTCTGAATGCTTGGCACCCTCGGACCGTAAACAGAAGCCTAGGTAGAAATAGATGGAATTATTTACTTACACTTCCAGTGATGAAAATGATTAGTCAATTAACTTTACTAATATACAGTATCTTGTGAGAAGATAAGGTGTCAACAGGCAAAACTAGCTTCCAGGTCATGTCAAAAAGAACAAGCCCTCTGATATTTCCATTGATTTATGGTGAAGTATGGCAAGTATGAAAATTATGAGGGTTGCCTTTTATGTTTACATTTGAGCATTTTTCTTTGGCTATTTCTGATGATAAGCAGATTAGTGCAGCTACTTATAATTTGATGTCATTGGCAGGAAAGCCTTCAGCCTGGAAAGATATCCTGCAGCCCCAACTTCCTGTACTACAAGAGGCTGAGAGCACCATGTTGGTAAATACCTTCAAGGGGAAAATGACAGCTAAAATTAGCCACAATGACATTATAGGGATGTAATTAAAAAAAGGCCAGATGAAAAAAGTTTATAACATGAGATCAATTCAATTAGTTATTCAGTTCATTTAAGTAGTCCAGCTGGACAATTATAGATGGCGACCAATTGCATTACATAACCATGAAGCAATGTGTCCATCAGCTTCTATTTGTGCTACTGTATCTACCCAGGTTGTCTAAATCTCTTTGCAGCTCATTTGCCCATGAGAGTTACTGGGCTATGGTCCTGCATGTGTTACACACACATACACAACAAAATTTCTTGGTGTCTCAAACTGTGGAGGTGCTTCAAGCTGCCTCCAACTGATTGGCCAGCTCAGGAAGTGAACATGGATAGCCTGGACCAAGGGTTTACATTCATTCTGTGCAAATTCAACTTCACCTTCTCACTGTGCACTTCCACCATCCTTAGTCTAATCTGTTTCTCTAATTCTACCAAAAGAAATAGAGCCCTAGAAATTACAATCAAGCCACAGGGTTCCCTCACATACATCTATCTGAGTGAAAATGTCTAAGGAACTAATTTTACAAATGTTCTTTGGATCAAAACTGTCCCAAATTCTCAGTTGGGCAAAAGTCCTGTGAGGAGTTCTGCCACTGGAACTCTGTGAACTCTCCATGTCTTTGATTTCAGTGGGCTATTCTGGTGAAGAGTAAATCCAAGTATTATGCTCTCCAGAGATCATCTTTTAGAGATTTCCTTTGAACAATCACACTCCATCTTTGGTGACTCAAAACAATTTGGACTCTCTAGAATATCAAAAATCCTTTCAGAAACAAAGGTGATTCACTCCAGCTGATGGCAACACACAGTCCAGAACATGAGGAGCAACATGCCTATGCTTGTTCATATGACCATAAACCCAAACCCCACCTGCACCTTTCTGTCCAGTTCTGTGCATGCAGACATTTTTTTGCTGTAACACCAAAAACTCTGGCCTAGAATCAGCAGCAAGCATATTACTTGGACCTGATTCTACCCTGAACTTCTCTCACATATCTGTTAAAACATTAGAAGAAGGTTTAAAGCACAGTCTACCTTAGCACAGACAGAGCTGCCATCTCCAAATTAATTATTTCCATTGGAGGCTACTTGCAAAACTATCCAGTCCCTGGCATCCCCAGATATAAGCTGTGAAGAAAACAACGCATCTCAACACTCCCAAAGTTTGAATTCAGATGTAAACTTTGAGCATGTTCACAAACATAAAGATCATGCAGAAAAACTCTCACCTGAGTGAATCCTGAACATTAGCCAAGCACAGCCACAATTCTTCAGGGTACAGGAGTATTTCTACAGCAGCTTTCAGGTGAATAAAGGGGAAGAGTCAAGGCTACGCCATTGGTTTTTTCCTTCTCTTACAGCTGCCACACCAGTAAGAGAAGTAAGTTCCATCCAGTGACATCCTCTCTGCCAACAACTTCGCAGAGGTATGGCACAACTGTTGGGCCCCTTTAGGCTGCTGAAAGGTCTGAGGGTCTGGGAGAAAAACTGGAAACAAGGGGGAAAAAAGCTATTTTTTTCACCTTTACTTTTTTTTTTCTGTTAATGTCTGCCAAAAGAAATTGGAAAGCTTTGAAAAAAAATTTAAAGGAAACATTTTTCACATAGAAAAGGCAATTTCTCTTGGAAGAAACAGTAAGAGAACCTCAGAGTCTTTTCCTTTAGGATGTAGGTGCTGAACTTTAAGCAATCAATAATCTATCTATAAAATTAAGCTTTCCACATGACCTTACTCCACTGAAAAACTTGCAGCTTTGAGTTATTAAAATTCTTCTATTCCTTAGGTCAAATGGCTTAGTATTGTGTAGTGTTAGCAATACAAAAACATCTCCACATACAAGTTCATGAAATAAAGCTGAGTATTAGCTATTAGATCAATTTTCATTATTTAAAACTGAAGAACACATACACAAACAAAAAGTTCTTAGGAAGGAGTGATGTAGTTAGACAAGAACATAAAAGAGATTGTTATTCTTGCAAAACTTTAATCTCTTATATTCTTAAACCAGCCAGGATAAGGCACTTGTATTTCCACTACTTCTAGCAGAAACATACACTTGTTCTTTTAACTAAACAGTATAACTGACATTCTCAAAATTAGGAAAATTTTCTTTTAGTAACAAGTAGGTAGCCCACCTACTTGTGGTATTTCAACCTTCAGTTTTTAAAAAATAAATAGCCTCAAGAAAACCTGAAAAACCTTGTGGAGGAATGCTACTTCCTGGGGCTTCAAAACTTACAGAAACTTTGCACCTCCAACTCTAACTAGAAGCCAGAAGAAATTACCCAGGGCATCAAAAATACATTTAATAATCTGCTGAACAAATAAGCTGCTTTGACCTCTTGGTGTAACCATGCATATAAGAGGGAGGTAAGTCCTATTTTATTAATCAGAGACTATCTGAGAAGTTGAAATGAAAGAAGACTCAAAGATCCCTATTCTGTAAGAAAACCAACTATTGCCAGGACAATAGAACTTAGAAATCTCCCTCCTTTTCTTGATAGAAAGGAAGAAAACAAGAACTTAAGTCACTGATTCCAAGAAGCATTAGCCCTTATCTGTTGTCAGGAATATCTACACAAATCACCTGGCGGCAGGTCGCTGTGTTCTGCCAAATTGCAAGTAACAGAAATAATGTAAAATAAAATAATGTAAAATAAAAAAATGTAAAATAAAAAAATGAGCTCATCATATGAGATCAGTTATCCTACCGGGTCCTGAGAGCAGTAACTTGGATTAGGAATAAGGGCTGGGGTAGTACCCATCCTTGGGTATAGTCACAGTCTTGTTAAACACCCAGCTCTCACTCGCTCCATGGATAAGTCACACGCAATAAGTCATGGGATAAAAAAACCCAGCACCAATATGAACAAAAAGCAAACAATATTAATTTCTTCACATATTGTGGCAGAGACCAGATTGATAGTTATTCATTTTAAAAGCCAAAGTATGACATGTAGTCTTATGTTTTACAGAGCCAGCTCAGCAAAATGTCTTATCTTTAAACACGGGCTTCAACCCCAAGAGACAATTTGCTGTTTGAAAGCCTGGCACAACTAGTGCCAGAAATTAGAGTGTTTCAAAAGCGTGAGATACACACTACTATAAAAGTGTAACTTTGCAGGACAGCAACAGGCACCTCTCCTCTTACACGGGGCAGCTGCTCCAGAAATACTCCCTTGTTTACTGCAGGCAGCGCGCACATAGAGCGCACGCCTCCGCTCCTGCGCCACGTGTAACGAGGGGGTGCGTGCCTGCCCAATCCTCCTGTCAGCAGATCTTCTCGGCTTTCACTTCTTCTTTGCTACTTTGCAAACTCTCAGCTATTTTTTCCCAAGCCGTAACACGGGGGCTCTTAGAGATTATTGCCATTCTCCCCCTGCCTGTCATACACCTTGTTTCCAAGTATGGTCACTATGAGGGGACTGTCGCTTGGAGCCTTTGTGGAAAATTAATGGCAGACAGGAAAGGGCAAAAAAGACAGGACAGATGGCTCTGTCACCACCACCAGCCTGATGCCATGAGGGCTCTTCAGTGCCTTTGCAAATGCCACTCTGTTCTACAGACTTACTCTGAAGTTGATCCAATTGCACCCTTGGCAGCTGTCTTTCTTCTTTTTTATAAGATTTTTCCTTGTCCTTTGACTTCCCAGGCTCATCCACGTGGTAAATTCAAAAGGTCAGTTTTTAAATTAGTGCCTGGGTGCTGATGGTCTGAAATACTGTTTAACTATAAACCTATTGGCATCTTGCTAGAGGTAGTGTTGAATAATGTTGTTAATAGGGCTTGTTTACTTGTTGGTTAAAATCCAAATCGGGTCAGCTGAGACTCAAAGATGCAGTGAGTAATCTTCTAATTCAAGTAAGCAGAGGGAATGATGTCACCCCACTTTATTCTTTAAATGGCATTCTGTCTAGTTTCACTTTCACAGTGAAACACTCACCCATAGTATATTGGGTGAACACTGGAAGCACAAAGAGATGCCTCTCCTTATGTGAGCGGTGCCAGACAAATCGTGGTTTGGTTTACGCACATACTTGAGGGAAGATATGCTTAGGATTTTATGTGTTTAAAACATGATGAACAGGGTGAATAAATTGTGATGTGACGCCAGGACATACAGTCAGAGTCTCCAGAGAGAAAGCTAATCCCTCTGGAGGACTGGGGTTAAAATCTCTAGTTATGTATGATTGTGTTTATAGGAGAAGAACCAATATGATTGTATTTATAGGAGAAGTTCTACACTGGATACATCCCAACTCGGTTTACTGTTAGACAAGAACAATTCATGTGTTTGCAAAGCCTGTTATGTTTGTACAATTTTGTTGCCCCTTCCTTGTTAATTTGGGGAAAACGTTTCCAGGTTTGGTCAAAATTTTAAAAAAGGGGGAGCTAGCCTGATGACCAGAAGAGCAAGTGCTATGGTGTGATTCAGGGTGGAATGTCGCAGACATCTTTTGTGAAAATCCTTTTCTTGGGATTTTTGCCTTCTGAGGAGCTGAGAGGTTTCAGCAACAAAATGTAAACAATAGTTATCGGCTGGGGGGGGATGCATCAGGTAGATTTTTGATTGGCCCATCTTAGATGTTTATAATTAATGGCCAATCAAGGCTGAGCTATCTCAGACAGAGTCCAAGACAGCTCCTTTTGTTATCATTCTTTTCTATTCTATTCTTAGCTTAGCTAGCCTTCTGAGACAAAGCTTTTCCTTCCATTCTTTTTTGTGTAAGTTATAATGTAATATATATATATATCGCAAAATAATAAATCAAGCCTTCTGAACATAGAGTCAACATTCTCGTCTCTTCCCTTATCCAAGAACCCCTGTGACCACTGTCGCAGTGGAACCTTTTGTTCAAGTGTGTAACAATCCCAAATTTACGGACAGTATTTAACCATGGCCACTTGACATGAGGGAATACCTGAGATCTTGAATATTCTGGGAACATTAATGGGAATTTTGAGGCAGAACAAACAAACCACCTCTCACAAGGGATTCTTGCCATTCCTGTATCTCTGAAGACACAGGCGTTTTCCCCAATACCAGGTATAGCCCCTGCTTGATGCCAGCTTTTCTCATGGGGGTTTTGTGTTGCACACCAACACTACTGAGTACTGGAAAGTTCTTTGCTGGAAACCTAGTGACAGATTGCTTTCAGGAAGTCAGCTGACACCCATCTACTGCAGTGGAAAGATCTTTCTCTATTACTGTGAGTCTGGAGGGAGGTGGATTGCCATCATACCACTATATCATGCCTAGTCAATAACGTCATTCCTTATGAAAAAGCCTGCTATTTCACATGCTCAAATTTTGCTTGTCTAATCAAACTTATCTTCAAGACTGATTCAATGAAAGGTTACAATGTTGAAGTTTTAATATAAAATGAAGATCCGATCTGGGCAAAAAAATTATTCATTCTGTAGTGACAGGTTACACCTATGCCTTAATATGAAGTATTAAAAGAATCTACATGAACTGCCTTGAAAATGGACCTGAAATAACTGAGCTTGTTATGTTGTAGTACAGAAGCTGCCAGCACCAAGATTTACTGCTTTAATGCACATAACAAAGACCACTTTGTGATAGTCTGCAATAAGGTAAACCCTGTTCTTATGAAAACAGAAGCTAAGCAAGGTATGTAGTAGCAGGATTTAGGGACTATTAAGGATAAAGCACTCCTCCTGTCATAAAGATGTCATTGATTACTTTTCTAGATTCATCAGTATTCCTCCTGGTTTTTTGAGCAAGAAAAAGATGTAGCTGAGTGACACTGTTTTCAGCAGACCTTATGTCTTCTTTGTGTTCAGACAGATTAGGATGAGTGAATTTTGTCATTTGCATTTTATGAGGCAAGACAATGTACAGTGACAATGCCACTTATGAAGTTAAACAGGGAAAGATAAAAGTCATTGTATGCCAACATGTCTGTTTAACAAAAGGTGGTCCTGTCTCGTCTAGGCTTCACTGATATGTCAGTGCTCAACACCATGAACAATAAACATGCTGCTCAGATGCAAAGCATGCTGTAGACATCACTACTGAATCTGTTGTAACCAAAACAGGGTCCCATAGTCATCCACTTCCAGGCCTGGAAACACCTGTTTGTGTGTTCTGCGTCCTGACCTAATTTAGTCAGATTCTGAAAGCAAAAAAGATTGCTGAGAAGGGCATAAAAACCTAAATGCTGTCCAATATTCACACCTGGTAGTGGACGTGCTGAATATGGGATGTGCCCTGCCACAGTCCTTCATGAAAGAGCTTTAAACTGTGAATGTAGGTGTAATTTCACATCTTGCATTGATGAAACAGTCACCTTCCACACTCCCTAAATTCATTGAGGATAATCATCTTTGTCTTTTCCAGGATGGAATAGTATATCTACCTTCCTTTCCTGGTATGTCTCATGATCTCTGTTCCTCTTCCTTCTCATTTTTCTTGAAACTTTCCCCAACACATTACCCCTACTCCCCCTCCTTGACTACTTAAGTATTCTGTCCTTCCTTTGTCCAGCTGTATGACTTGGCTCTGTCAACCCTGGCCTCGATTTGGCATTTCTACTTGTTGTCCTTGCAGAATATAAATAATAAAGTGTTGTCAATAGAAGACAAGCATGGGACTTCTGTTTTTGTACGTGGAGGCTTTTGTTCATGTTTCCACCTGCTAGATATCACTTAGACATATCAAAATGCATCAGATAATTTCCTACTATTACATTTCCTTGTCAACAAATGCTATAATCCCCACAGGAAAGTTATGTCATGATGAATGGGAGGGAAGAGTCTTCTGTAATCTTCCTGGGAGGACAGACACTGTGCCATTCCTTAGCTTCTCTTTCATGTCTCAGAGGCATGGCCTCCTTGGCAGTGTTTAATTCTTATTTTGTACTCCCTTTTTATATGGCAATAATATATGTCACCACTGTGAGATCTCATGAGATGGTTGCAGAAGGAGTTTAGGAATATCAGGTTGTTAGGCAATCCACAAAGCCTAACATGAGGTTACATTTTCCAGGCTGCAAGCCTGAGTCAGGTGCTTTATGGAGGGTAACCAAATAGCATCTGCCAACTTAGAGAGCACTTTTGAAAAACAAAGGTGTTGTTAGAGTAAGCCCAGAGTTATTTGCACAAAATTGGACTGCAGTTCCTCCTCTTGGCAGTAAGCCTTGGTGCTGCAAAGAGCCTACATGAACCTTAATGAAAGAGCAAGGCAAATAAAATGCACTGGTGATTTTAATAACTTCATTTAACAGAGAGATGAGGAAAGAATATTTTTCCAGAAAGACAATATCTTTCTGACAGAAATCTCAAATCTAAAGACGAAATTTGAATTTTGGTGGCAATTCCTCAGTGGCAATGTGTGGGTGATAAGCTCAGAATCAAGACTGTCCACTTTAGGAAAAGACAAATCCATTGTGAAGAGGAAGATGGAGACCCTCTACTTAAACAGGTTCAGCTGGGAAAAAAGTATGTGCTCCCTGGACTGGAGTCTAGAAAGGAGAGTGCTGCCTGGTGATATAGCCAAAGTGGACCAAGAAGAGCTCCAGAAAAAGATGAGGGTAGACACAGTACCTCTTCCCCTCAGCCGTCTCTCCTGTTTTCTCATATTTCCTACTCCACTCAACATTATGGAAAAGCAGACTGCGAGTGTTGAGGTTAGAGAAAAAAAAAAAGCAGAGATTAAAAAATGGATTAAGTCTCTCCATGTTCACTACACCAAAATTTAAAAGTAACACTAGTGAGCTACTGCTACAGATTCATTGGAGAGAGAATAAGATCACACCATCTCTCTTCTCTGCTAACAAAAATCTGTATTGATAAGCAGAGACCAAAACCCTGCCTTTCACAGAATGCCATCCTGTGGATCAAAAGCGATGTGGAGACAGGGACAATCATGTCACAGTGACAGTGGACCCACTTCTGTGCCTACCTGACAAAGAACTGCCTTGTACTCATTTTAGTCTGGGGAATGCAGAAAAGGCAATGGTTGCTCAACATAGTGCCTTGCCAATCTTCTCATCAGGTACACAGTGCTGCAGCAAGAGCTGAAAATAAGGTCATGCACAGTGACTCAGAAGTCATATTCAGGGTAAGCAAATATCAGAGAGGAGGGGGAGAAGAATGGGGCTGCTGCATGGGTCTGGCAGAGCCCTTAGACATGAGGGCTATATGAACATGACATGCACATGCCATTAGGAAGAGAGGAAGTTTAGAATAGACAGGATGCCTAGGAGGACAGAAGCAAGGTGTTAGATAACAAGTTATTAAATGTCAGGTGAATGAAAGTGTCTTCTACACCAGGTCAGGTGAGTGCTAGTTAATTCTGCCTGTGTCAGCAAAAGGGGTAAGGGCTTATAGCTGCTCTTGAAAAGTAGTTCCATGAGGTTGAACAAGATGAGTGTATTGCCTGGACATTTAGAGCAAGAGACATGTTTGCATGATGTAATGGTTACAATGCCTTTCTGAGGCACACTTAGGCCTTATGAACAATAAACAGGGAAAACTTCCCAAAGTGCCCCTGTCCATGGTGGGGGGTTGAGAATGTTGGGACTTGTTGATCTTTAACATCACTTAGAATCCAAACCATTCAATTCTATGATTCTGAAACCATGGTCTGTTACTGAAATTGCAGGATAGGAAATCAAAGTAGTTAAACTATTGACTTAAATGACTTCTGAAATAGATGAAAACTTATCAAAAGGTAAAGCTAATGTAAAATGCAGTGCATGAGTGCAGCCTAAGGAAAAATTGAACTGTGATAATAATTCACAGCAGATTACAGGCGCTGTATTAAAATTGCTTTTCTTTCCTCCCTTTCACCAGCTCCCTTTGTCAGGAATTAGGCAGAGAAGGGCTTTTTTCAGGAAAGGGTTCTCTTGATGGCATGTTTGCAGGAGCAAATGTAGAGAATTAGCACATTTTTAAAACTTTGACTCCATGATAGGTATAATATACTGTTCTATCAAACCAAGGGAAATAATTTTCCCATATCTCAAAGTGGCCCTGGGAGTCCAGAGTATCACTTGGCCACATCAACTTTTATTATTTGATCTGACTCTTAAAACACTGGCAGTTGCAATAAGTCAATATATGTATCCAGAAAGACAAGCGTCAATAATGTCAGCCAAAAGAGATATGTGAGTAGCTTCTGTATATAGATGACATTTGTTACTACTGTGGAGACTGAGACGAATTGCTGTGTGTAAGCAGGATCTTCATGCCTGCATGAGAGCACCTTAATGACAGTTTGGCCATCTACACTGGTAGACATTTTTAAACATTTCAGGGAGCCACAATCTGTGTGCTGCTTAATTCACTGAGCAGACTCAGTCTACATTAAACTCTTGCTATAGGAAGGACAAAAGAAAGCAGGAAACAACTCAGGGGCATCAGGAAACAGCACCTGGGCCAATACTACTCAGGCCAGCTGGTAACAGAAAGTGGGAAAAGTGAGACCCAAAAGCAACAAGAATGGATTTTTTTTAATTGTACAAAGTCTTCCTACTCAATTAAACCCTCTGTGTTTGAAATTATTTACCATCTCAAAACAAATACTTAATGTGGAGGCTATAGTATTTAAGGAAGAATTAATCTTAGTTGGGAAACAAGGATAATGAGGACCCATAGCTAAGTGGAGGGGAGACCCCTGTAATGAGGATGCTGAATAGCAATTACTGATGCCTTCTGTGCATCAATCTTCACTGGCAAGACTAAACCCGAGGCATCTCTGATTCAGGAAACCAGAGTAAAGGAATGTTGGAAGGAAGACTTTCCCTTGGTCAAGAAGGATTGGTTTGGAGAACATCTAGGCAAACTTTATATCCACAAGTCCATGGGACCTAATGGGATGCATCCATGAGTGCTGAGAGAGCTGGCAGAATATAGCCAGGCCATTCACAATCATATTTGAGGACTCACAGAGTTCAGGAGAGGTGCTTGAGGACTGGAAGAAAGAAAATGTAATCCCAGTCTTCAAAAAGGGCAAGGAGGATGACCCAGGGGCCTCGCCTCAATCCCTGTAAAGGTGAGAGAGAACCTCATTCTAGAGGACACAGCAATCCATATGGATGACAAGAAGTTGATCAAGTGTAGTCAGCATTGGTTCACTACAGGTAAATCCCTCTTGACCAACCCAATTGTCTTTTGTGATGTGGCAGCTACCTGCATGGATGAGGGGAGAGCAGTGGACACTGTATACCTCGAGTTTAGAAAGGCTTTTGACACTGTCACAACATTCTCCTAGGCAAACTGAGGAAGTGTGGCCTGGATGAGTGGGCAATGAGGAGGATTGAGAACTGGCTGAACAGCAGATCCCAGAGGGTCGTGATCAGTGGCACAGGGTCTGGTTGGAAGCCTGTCACTGGTGGTGCCCCCAAGGATCAATACTGGGCCCAGTATTGTTTAACTTATCCATCCACTGCTTGGATGAAGAGGAGATGCCTCCTCAGCAAGATCTCTGAAGACACAAACCTGGAATGGCCGATACCCCAGGGTGCTGGGCAGCCCTTCAGCAGG
>NW_005054306.1:6792893-6794775 GCF_000277835.1 Geospiza fortis
AACTCAACAAAGAAAAATGCAGGGTCCTGCACTTGGGGAAAAACTACCCCATGCTCCAGCACAGGCTGGGGCTGACCTGCTGGAAAGCAGCTCTGAGGAGGAGGACCTAGGGATCCCAGTGGACAACAAGCAACAAGCTGCTCATGAGCCAGCAGTGTGTCCTTGTGGCCAAGAAGGCCAATGGCATCCTGGGCTGCATTATGAAGAACATTCCCAGCAGGTGAAGGGAGATGAACCTGACCCTTTACTCAGCCCTGGTGACTCCACATCTGGAGTGCTGTGTGCTGTTCTGGACTCCTTAGTAGGAGAGAGATAGAGTTTCTGGGGCTGGTCCAGCAGAGAGCTACAAAAGGGACTAGAACATCTCTCTTATGAGGAAAGGCTGAGTGAGTTGGGCCCTCAAGAAGAGATGACTGAGAGGGGGCATCATCAAAGTCTATCTGAAAGGGGTGCCAAGAGGATGGAGCCAGGCTCTGCTGGGTGCTGCCAAACACCAGGACAAGAGGCAATGGGCAGAAACTGATGTACAGAAAGATCCATGTGAATGTGAGGAGAAGTTCTTTAGTGCAGGTGACTGCATGGTATAAGTTGCTCAAAAAGGTTATGGAGTCTTTCTCATTGGACATATTCAAGCATCACCTGGACACAATCCTGTTCCATGAGCTCTAGGATGACTCTGCTTGAGCAGGGAGGTCGGACCAGATAATTACTGTGGTCCCTTCCAACCATACCCATTTGTACATACTATTTGAAACTCTATATTCTATTCTATTTTATATTACTTGTCTGAAACACACAGAGCAAAATGTTTAAATCTTGAGATTTAACATGTCACCAGTGAGGATGTAATTATAATCACAAACCGGGTCCAACTCTGTCAGTTCTCTAATCCTGCTCCACTTGGTCACAGTCCCTTTGCTAACTGGACAGGTTGTTTCTGCCTTGCCTGGAATTTTCTTGATCTTCTCTTCTGAGTGACAGCTGTTGGCACTCTGCAAGCATGGGAATTTGCTGGCATGTTGTGGGTCAGACAGAGAACATGATGGAGAAGAGCAGAAAAGCCAGGTGAGACTCTGCTAACTGAGAGTGAAGAGCACTGTAAAGAGAGAGAAGAGGAAAGAGGTTTTTCCACTAGACCTGAAGGTCTAATATTTTATTTTCTGTACAAATAGCAACCAACCCATGAGCCGCTTTCTGCCTGGACCATATTGATGAACCTGACTGCAGTGGCAAGGTGTTAAAACACCGACATATGTGCTGACATTCAGTAATATGTATATTCGCGTGCCAACAGTCACAGCCATCTTCTCCATGGCACCAAATAGAAGGCAGGAATATCCCAGATAATCAAAAAGTCTAAATTACTTCCTTGAGGGTTGTGGCTAGTGCTTTAGTCCCCATATCCTTCCATCTGGCTCTGCCTGGGCTTAGTTAGCATGAGAAGCACATTGGATGCAGACCTGGAGTCAGCTGCACCTCACTGTGCCCTGAGCCCAAGATAGGCCTGGGAACACTGTCCTGAAGTGTCTGACATGGATCTGCCTCGGCACCCTCCCATCCAAAGGGTAGCACATGTTGTCACACCTGAGTTGGCACCTGGGGTTTCTCTGCCCCTGCAATGTCACTTATTCCTACAAAGAGTAAGAAGTCCATGAGTAACAGATGCACTTCCAGTGTCTTCAAAGCTTTTGTTAGACCAGAATAATTTACAATACCAGACTGTTAATAGCAACAAACATTTGCAGAAGCACATTTTGTTACTGTTCTATTGTTTAGTAAGTGTATTTCTTACTAATTTCAAGTATCCTGCTTTGTGCTGTAAGTGAAGGTCTCTTGGAAATTTCTGCTTGAGCAATGTATCGAGGAGAGGAGAGGAGAGGAG
>NW_005054306.1:6794971-6801264 GCF_000277835.1 Geospiza fortis
GAGGAGAGGAGAGGAGAGGAGAGGAGAGGAGGATGTATTAAATTGAGCTATTCAAATATTTAAAAGGCTGACTTGATTGGTTAGTTGTGCAATGCAAGGACAGAAGGGCCCAATTACATGACAGAAGGGATCAGTTTGCAGGACATCACCATCAGACTCCTTGGTTCAGTGCTGTAATTGAGCAACATAGATGTCAAGGGTGATGAAGGAAGGCTACAGTGGCTATATGAAAATGCATGTTCATTTCTTAAGCTCTCTACAATTATTAAGACATCAACCACCACCGTAGCCTGCTCGCCCAGCCTAATTTCTTGGATATACCTCAACATGTAGAAAAGGCTTAGGAAGGGATTTCAAGGACAGCCAGCAGTCTTCAATAATGGATTCAAGGAGGGTATCTCAGGCTCTAGGGAAGTGCAATAAAGCCCAGAGAATTGTATGAGATCTTGACAGACAGGCTGCCATGACCAGTGTCATTGGCCAAGCAGATGAAGGTAGGTGTGATAACAGCAGAAACAATTATAATGGCTATAAGAGTACTGCATTCAAGAAAGCAATCCAAATGTGCACAAACGTTTTGACTGACTTGTTTTTGACAAATAGAAAATGTCTCCTTGTTAACCACCTAGTCTGTTGCTGTTTCAATTGGAAATAAACCTTCCCAACAAAAGTATAGCTCTGTGTAAACCATATGTCTTGGTTTGTTATTCTCAGAAATTTTCCATCATACAACTACATAATGACAGGGTGAGGAGCCAGGGTTACGGATTTCTACCATGAAAAAAATAATGGCATAATCTTCTCTTTAGCAATTATTATAGGAAGTCTTTGGTCAGAAGGAAACCAGAAAATCCTGCTAAGTCTTCTCCATGAAGTAGATCAGCTGCTATCTGAATTATAGTAGCCCAAACGGATGAATTGCACATGGCGCTGACATTAAATCTTGGTGTGTCTAGCTCTTTTCTGGTTTTTAAATATGTCTACCCTCTGTTGGAGAGTCAACATGTGTTGTCACAGGTCAGTTCCCTAATTTTAACCACTAGTGGGGCTTGCTTATCCTGGGCCAGAAATAGGAAGCCGAGTGATGGTCATATGTCTGACAAGGAGCCGGGCAGTGGGCCAAAACACATTTGAGCTGGATGGAATTTCTTGCCACTGTGAAAATGCAGTGCTAAATCTTCCTCCCCCACTTGCCTCTTTACACACAAGTGGATCCCTCTAGTACAGTGAACTGTCACCCGAAACTAACAAGGAGGATGTGTCTCCCAGCAATCTGAGCTTAGGTCAAAAGTTCACCACTTGCCAGCCCCCTATGCCAACTTGGACCAAGATTTCTGGAATGGTTAGAAAAATATTTTAATGTAATTCACCTTGCTATGCTATTTCATTAATAACCTCTAAAAATGCAAAGAGTGCGGCCTTAAAATTCCTTGACATCCTCAGCATATGACTAATAATAATGAAACTTTCTTGCTGTCGGCAGAGCCACTCTGTGAACGCTCTGTTTTCCCTGGAGTTTCATGGAGCCTTTAGCAAATGCACTACATTTGCCATGCCCATTTTTTATAGCATAGTAACCGCTGTTCAGCCAGGCTTGCCTGAACTGGCTCTTTGTCCACCCCACCACGCTGCACTCTCCTTCCTCCCTGCTCTGTGCTATTTTTCTCACAAGAATATTTTTTACAGGCATAATTTGGACGTGCGTGAAATACTCTTTTACATGTTATGTCTTTCTTGTTTTCTCTATATTAGCTCTGAGTCCAGCCTCTCACTGTCTACCAAAATATGTCATCCATGCAAGGCATGGGGTTGTTACCAGCCTGAGACTGTGTGTGCTGAGTGAAAAGGGCTCAGTCCTTAGACTGGGACAGACCGTGTCTGACATGCCATTATATAACATGAAACCAATGTATACAAGACTGTCTTTAAGAGTACATTTTACAGAGATCCCTATCTCTATGTCTTGCTTCAAGCATTTCTTTCTAAAATAGTCTTTGGGGAGTCAGTGGATGAGACTCTTGTTCAGTGGGGGTAAATCCAGGGCTGCAGGATTGCTTTCCAAGTCATATCTGCATCCAGGCTTCATAAAAGAGGACTTCAAATAGGACCAGGACTTCATAAAACATGGGATGGTATCTGGAACTAAAGTAATCTAGATTGAATTTTTCTCTTTGCTCCTGATTTTGCCCCAATGGCAAAAGTAGAGTCAAGAGTCAAAACATTTTTATTCTCAATATCTCCAAACCAGTAACAAAACAGAAATCTCCTCATTATAGTTTTTTTTAAAAACCTGTAGTGAGGCACAATTATGGCCCATACAGTGTATTCCCTATCAACCCTTGATAGGTCTGTCTCCACTGCATATCCAAATCTAACAGGATCATGTTTCTCAGCTTCCAGTTGACATATGAGTATTTAAAGATGCCATGCTAGATGACTGGAATAGATCCTTTACCCTACCAAAGCCTCCTTCATACCTAGGAGGTCTGCAAAAACATGGTTCTTCTTTGGATCTGATGGTTTTCCCACCATGAGAAGCAGCTGAGATCTAATCAAGAGAGCTACCATAAACCATGAGAGGTTGTAATCCAGGCATATTCTCTCCAACAGCTCCCTGAGGGCTGTCCCATGCCATGACCAATTCCCCAGCCACTCCCTTTTGCACCTAGAGATCTGTTCATACCACACTCACAGCACACCAGGGGCAAACAAGCAGGTTCAAAAAAGTGGAGTAAGGAGAAGTGACTGAAGATTATTTTTATAGCTGGATGACCTTCTACCACATTAACTATAAATTATCCCTTTCCCAATGAATCCCATTTCTTTCCTAACCTTTTTCCCCTGTGCCTGTCTCAATTAACAGCTCATTTTTAGATTAAGTTATGCCATATGCACTGAGAGTTTATTTCCAAAAACTTTACACACTAACAGATGTAATTTTCTAGCACAGGTGAGACTGATCGGTGAAAGAGTATTCCAGAGGTTAAATGAGTGTGAAATATTTTTTCCTCAGTATTTCCGTATTTGCTCAGTATTTTCCTATTTGTTCAAAAATTTGGCCCAGGAAAAAAACTGAAGCATTCCAACCTGCTCTAGAGGTAAGCAAAAACTAAAGAAAAAAAACCAAAAATTTATTCTGACAGATTATTGACCTTTTAAAGTCAAGAATATTCATGAACAGATGCAAATATTTCTAACCCCAGTTGCCTTGGAATTTGTAATAACAAAAAATTAGATTTTGAGAGTGAATTTTTCATAGCATAGACATCTGATTTGATTTGTAGAAAACAGACAGAGACCAGGTTTCCTCCAAAGTATGTGCCACTGTTACACTTCCACCAGACATTGCCACATGTACATGAGCAGTGCTTTTGGGTTTTTCCACTCAGGTTTTGGCCAGGGTCTTCAATCATTCAGTTGTATGTGGTGCAGGAACAGCTGCAGTCTAAGGGGGTTGGAAGTGTTCCCTTGCAGGGTTTTTCTAGGAACACCTATTTTCCATGACCTCTAGGAGAGAAAGAAAGACCTGCTTCCGGCATCTTGTGGTTTCAGAGAAGTGTCAGCTGCTGGCCTGGCCACGTTCTTCATGTTGAGGCAGTTCTTCAACTGAATGTTATGTTTCACAATATTTTAAGAAAAGCACCCATTTCCCAGTTTTTAGTTAATAATTTCATAGTTCCTGAAAATTTTCATCTTCAGGTTTTCATCACGGTTGTCAGAGAAGAAAAAATAATATTTGTGTGTATATCTATTTGTCTCTCTATTATATTTCTATACACATATATGTGTGCATGTATATTTGCATACATCAACATGCATGCACTTTTTAACCACTTTTATTGCCTCCTTCACAACCAGCTGTCCCTCTGTGACAACACGTCAGAATATGTTTATCTGGCATATGTTACATCCCATGTGACTGATACACCAGTGGTGTGCCATTCTGAGCAGTCACAAGCCCCATTCACCCAGAAAAGCCAAATATACATGTATTGTATGGAAGCTGATCAGTGGAAAGTAGTCAATACATGTAAACCAATCAATAGAACAGTCTTTTAAAAGACCTGTGCATATAACAAGGGCTTCTTTAGGCTCATTCTTATTGCACTTGTTGTTGTCCCGCAGTGCCAACCCTCAATCAGCATGCTTCTGGAAACTTCCTCTGAAAACCAAGCCTATTCCTGCACTCATTTTCTTCTCCATTCCCTGCCTATATCAAAACATTTCCTTGTTTCCAGCACTTCTGCTCGCTGGGGGTCAGGCAGTCTGTGAAGCTGGAAACCTCGGTGCACATGGGAGCAGGCTGTTAGAAGCATTTTTCACACATCAACAAGACCTGCCCTGTGTAGTTTTACATAGCATGGTGTGAAAAAAGGTTGCAACAGCCAGCTGGCCATCCACACCAGGAATGCTGCTTATGCAGGGCTGAGATGAGGGTACAGCTTCCTAGGAAAATGTCCAAATCCAAACTGGGCCTGCAGGAGTGAAGTTCACCTGCTGAAGGCACGCACAGAGTGAAGTCTCACCACAGAAACTGAAGGAACCATACTGGGATCACCAGCTGGCTCCAGCAAAAAGGGTGGAAAGGAGGACTGTGGCAGAGAAGGGAGACATAAGCTGAAAGTTCCCTCCAACAGCATCAGGGAAATCTCTGTCAAAACTATCAAATGCAACAGAGCAAAAAGGGGATCAGTTACAGTGCTTACAGTAATTACACCCCATTCTGGGTGAATGGGGCTTGTGACTGCTTAGAGAAATCCCTGTGATAGGGATTTTTAAGGGTGTTCCAAAAGTCCCAAATACAGGTAGATTTCCAGTCCCTCTTGGACATGAATTTTAAAAACAAGAGAAAAGTATTAACTCAGTTGAGCTGTGGGAAATTAGTGTCTGAGGTTTCGATCAAGTGTTTCTACAAAAGACAACAGCAACCTGGAAACATTATGAGTCCCCCAAGGAGACTGGAGGTGAATTTTGTCCATGAAACTGCTGCAAATTAGCTTTCAGGCTACCCAATGCACCCAAAAGACAAAATGCTCTTTCCAGTCCTTGATTTAGAATTTTCCCAATCATATCCCTTAGATCTGAAGGCTTGGCTCAGCTTCTCTTTCCATGATATCCCTCTCAAATTGTTTCTGCTTAGATATTTGATAATTTTCAGAAATGTATGTAATAAGCTAGTAGGTAGGTAAGTAGTTATTAAATGGATGAATAATCTTGGTAGGAATAATCTAGCAGACATGTAAACTACACCTTTTAAAATATTTGAAGCTCTTTGGTGTGAAAAACACTATATATCTTGGGCATATTTTCACACATACTTTAAGTATTTTTTACTCTTTCTTAAAAGCAAAAGTACTGACTCTTTTTGTTGATAAAGAAACTTGTAACTGATTTGCATTTTAGGACAAATTGTGAGTGCAGAAGGACAGAGTTGAAGAAATGAATGTGTTGGTAAAGAGATAATTGTCTTTTTACTAAGTCAGTGAGGATGATAATTTTTTCTGCTTAGTGTTTCATGTATGTGTGAAATTGCTACTTTAGCATGTGTTCTCTGAGATGCAGAAGAAAACATAGTGATGGTTAAAGCACATAAAACTAGTTGGATAAAAGCATGCAGTGTCAGGATACCCTAAATACCCTTTGGAAAATTCATTTTACCCTTGTGCCAGCTTTCTCTCATCTATGCAAAAGCTGCGAGGCAGCATTACTGATTTAGGAGATTAACACATACAATTCGTGGAGTAGGAGTCATCTTGCTTTTCTCACGTAAGAGGAGCATATAGAAGGATGCCACAAGGCAGTTGTTTTTAGGACCCTGGTAGAAGGATCCCTGAGCAGGGCAAACTGGAGAACACTGAAATTATGGACCCTATTTCTCCAGGGCAACTGACTTTTGACACTATGACAGGGCAATGCACAAAAGTAACATGAGAGAGAACTTGCAACTAACTTCTGTAGCTTCATTGAAGAGCAGGACACACACCCCAACTTGGCTGTAAGCAGAAAAGAAGCAGTGTAACATAATTCTGCACATGTAGAATGCAGGGCAAGAGAGAAAATAGGAGCAAACAGGTTATATGACGTCTCTCCTGACAGTGGCTTCAAACACTGTAAATGCACTTGCAGGTGATTGGAGCGTGGCACCTGGTGTGTTTTGTTGAATGATAAAATTTGTCCTCCACCATGAGAACACACTCGCCTGGGAAAGAGCACAACACTCAACAATGGGAGTGTGGTTTGCCCTGGAGCATGGCAGCAGGCTGTGCTCCATGCGGGAAGAGGCAGGAAGGGGT
>NW_005054306.1:6801274-6809292 GCF_000277835.1 Geospiza fortis
GAATGCGAGGACTGTGGAGTTTGCTGGGTGTTGGAAGGCGAGAGACTGAACTATGGCTTGGCACGTGCCAGCTGGAGCCACACGCTGAAAGACAAGCTCCTGTCCCTGGGACAAGGCACACCACATGTGGGAGAGAAAAGAGCTGCAAGGGCTTCCTGAGTACCCTGATCTTCCTCTGGAGCATAGAGCTGATGGCAGGCTTTCCCCAACAGCTTTTTCTTGAGTGCTTCTGACTGCCCTGGAAATCACCCTCGGCCGCTGCTTCAGCAAGTACCTGCCTTCCCCAGGAAGGTGCACAAGGGTTCCTGAAGGCAGCAGCATCCCTGCACAGCAAAACCACTAAAGCCAGGTCCCAGCCTATTCCCAGGCTGGAAGTAAAGGATCAAATCAGGACAAGAGGCACACAGACGGGTGAAATTGTCCCTGTGACCAGCAATAGACAGTATAACAAAAGAATTGATGCCTTAATGGTGGACAAGCCAGCTTATTTAATACAACAGTCATATTATTTCAACAGACAGAGATGCAGAAATAGCTTTGAGCTACCTTTCTGCTGCCCTCTTCATTTGGCCAGCTCTTCAGATTTCATACTCTCCTTTACAATAAACCATGCTCCCATCTCACCAGAGAACTGTCTGTATCAATTTCTGAAAAATGTCATTCAAAAATTATGCCAAATTCTGAGGCTAAATGAGTCCTGTCTATTAATTTCTTGTGAAGCAGCAGCTCTAAGTATGTGCCAAACCATGTGTTTGGCTCTTACCAGCTATATACAGAACTTCAACAAAAATTGAAAGGTAATTTTTAATGTTTTCCTCAGTTGTGTTATCTTTCAGAAATGAAAATTGCATTCTGTTACCTTGCTATAAAATCTGGATCTGCATTTCAAAAACTTGATTTGTTAAAATAGTATCTGCATCAATTTAACTTAGAAGACAAAAAGTTCTTTAATGCACACAATCTTTCTTCAGCAGAGGTATGAGAATGGCTTACTTTCTCTAAACTCATGGTCTTACCTGCTGTGCCAGCTCACTGATTGATTCACATGTATTTGTAAAACTCTTGGTAGTTCAGGGAAGTGCCTGCCTCAGCATGAGAAGAGATTCTTCTTTAAAAAGTAGGACCATCCTGCCTGAAGATCCCAGCACACGAGCTCTGATATGAGCATTATCATTTGCCTTTGAAGGTGTGCTTTTGGTGTGGGATTAAATTTCTTTCATGCTTATTCTAATATTTTTATGTGCAAGCAAGGGCATGAAGCACAAACTACATGTCCTCAATAGAGTCTGAAGCATTGTTATTTATTACAAATAAGTCATCTGCATACTAATATCGTTTCATATTAAAAGAGGTAAATTTACACAGATACCAATATGAAACTAAGTCAGAATTCCCATGTGGGCTACAATATGACTATGTATACACTGCTTTTCAATGGACTGGACTGCAATATCTAGATATTATGAAAATCAAAGAACATATTTTATCCCCTTCTCCCTCACACAGTCATACCTGTAGTGTCAGTATGTTTGTTCATTCTTTTCTTACTGTTTTCCTCATTCCTTCTTGTTTGTTTTTCAAGTCTCACTTCTGAGAAATGGGATGGAGTTGGATTTTGCAGCTGTGAGGACTAAGTTGTCTATTAAATATAACCATTTAAAAAAAAAATAAATATAGTCTCTGTGCTGTTTCATAAAGTCAAGACATTTTCCAGGCCCTGGAATCATCCCTATTTACACTTAACCCAGGAGCTACATTATTTGGGGCAATTCCAGGCAACAAGAATACAATTCCCTGTAGCATGGCTCCACCTCCAGTATTTTGCTATGAATTTTCTTTTTATTTTATTTTGCAATTTTGTTGCTTAAAATATAGTCTGTTACCATTTTCTAGTGGGATTCTCTCAAAGCTTAGCCAAATACACACTGAGTAAAACAGAAGTGAAGCAGTGAGCCCCTTTTGTATGATATAATATTGCCTGCCCTGAGCAACTGAAGTTTCCACTTGAGGAAGACTTGATCACAGAAGTAAATGAGAGCCTTTCTTTTCCTCATCCCAGTTTCATATTGCTGGCAGTATACTAAAGTCTGTACAGACATTAAAAGACACATACCTTACCTGTTTGTGCTCTGCTGAAAACCTGATTTTCCTGTTGCTCCTTGCATCGAGCCACTTACTTTCTCAAGCTGCAGTCTTCCTCTGCCACCTACCTCCCTCTGTCTGAAATATTGTCTAGAAGAGTGGAAAGAAATATGCTTCTAAAATGAAAGCATTTACAGGAATTAAAGCCTTTGTATAATACCACTTTCTTTTTCAAAACAAAACGTGCAAAGGTATGACTGTGCAATCAAAATCACTGAGACTGGACATTGCAGGGGATCTACATATCACAATTACATCAGGAGTTTAGTGCCTGTATTAATAGGGCTGGCGCTTAAGAAACCTCAAAAGAGTGCAGACACAAACTTTTTCTGCTTTCACAGGAAGGAATTTTTTAAAAAAGTAAAATAAAACATAAATCCCTCCTATTTTGTGCATGGAGGCTATTGTTAAGGAAAATTTTCACTGAACTTACCTTCCTGCTCTGAGCAGAGAAAAAATATGTGTTGTAGATATTACATACAAATACAAAAAGTATATATCTTGGTGAATGAATCTCAGAACAAGCCAGATTTATCTTCTGGTGAGTCAGTGTTGAGAAGGGAAAAGAGGGGAAAAGATCAGGTCAGATCTGAATGTGCCAAAACACCTGCATCAGAAAAGTTGCTGCTTCTGCCTCTGAAGGAAAACTGGAGTCTGTTCCTATGCTGACTTGGGAAAAAACTTCCACGAACTTTCCTGTCACAAAATCAAGCCCTAAATTCAATGCATTCAGTGTGTTCTCATGCGTGTGAGTGTATTCCCTCATGACAGCTCTGGATTTCCCTTCCAGCCCTGCACAATGATCTCTTCATCTGCCGCCATCAGTAGAGGAGAGACAGGTGATGCCTCTGGCCCATCAGGGCTGGGCAGGACGGGTGAGTGACATGTGCCAGATGCTGCACCCTGGACTGGGCTGCAGCTCCCCTGGAAATACATCATGGAGTAAAAATCATGGCGTGCATTCCAGCTGCTGCACAGCGTGTCACTGGAGCAGACGTGCTGCCACATGCACAAAGGCACACCAAACGGTAGCCAAGCATGGGGCTAATGAGCAGCTAACAGTTAGTTCTTAGAGGAGTAGGTGGAAAAAAGGAAAAGAGGAAAAAAAATCATACCTTCAAAGGAAGATGAAAATTAACTATACAAACTCTCTGAAATTGAAACACAGGTTTTTCAGGACAGTGAAAGAGACAATGAAGTCAGTGATATGTGTCCCCTGATTTTTACTTTGTGTTTTACTACATTTATAATACTGACTTTTTATCTTTAATGTCAGTTAATTCAGTATCCACAAAAACTACCAAGCAAGAAGCTCTTGAGCCTAAAGTCTTCTGCATTAATACAGACCCAGAGACTGGACCTCAAAAACATCCCTGAGAACACCATGGTAACAGTTGCCAAGCCCTAAAAAACAAAAAGCTTTTAGGGATGTGGAGCACAAAGACTGACAAGATAAGAAAGAGGAACAGCATTATCTATCTTAATTCATTTCAGGCAAATTTGACCCACATAAACTCACAAGTAGTGCATTCAGCTATAAGTTAGGTATGTGCTGAGTCCTACAGGCAGATTGAGGCATTAGAGAGTAAAGTAGAGAGCAGGAATAGGAAGACTAGTGAAACTGAACTTATCATCTCATGGAGCTGGTACTGCTCAATATAAGTAATACACACAGCAAATAGACAAAAAATACAAGAAACAAGTCAAAACACAGTCTTCAGTATTTAGAAATATGACTACTGTCACATAGGAGTACAGTATATGAGCACCGTATAGGAATATTTGTATTAGTTTGTTTGTGGACTGTGCAAGAAGATCATCAGTAAATTGAAAGTTGAAATGAAATCACACCAATAAATTTGGCAGGTAACATAGTAACAAGAAGGCTGGTGAGTAAAGTGGGAACTGGGATATTTGGCAACACCTGAGCCCATTGCTGAGCCTCTTGGCATTCTCAAGAGCAAATAGCACATGAATGGAGCTGTTTGAAGAGTTGCACATCTACGACCAGGGAAGATAAGTGATGGAAAATGTCTTAGAAAGGATGACTGTTCAAGGCATCAGGAGGAGGTGTCCTAGGCTCACATAGGATCATCACAGTTTTCAGCCTAGTTACTTGCAATCTCAGTCAGATATGTGAGAGTTTAGAAGAAATTCCAGGAGGTTCCCAATGCGATCGGCTCTTCACCACCAAGAAGTCCATGTCTTTTATGTAGCTGTAGAATCAATACTGAAAATACAGTGGTCATCACAGTGGAAGAGCGCATCAGTGTCATGTCTTTAAATTTGTGTTATAGCAAAAAAACCCAATAGTTATAATCATCAGTTGCAAAGCAGGTATTTCTCAGCAAGACAAACACTAGAAAGATAACAAATTCTTGCCTCAATATTTTAGAACAATGTTGAAAAATTATGTATGTTGCAAATAAATGGTACAAAAACTATTAGAGGAACTGCAGTAGAAAGTTAAGGAGCTCCATCTATTTTGGCAGGAAAAAATATTATATGGAATAAAATCAATTTCATAAGAGAAAATATTACATACAAAAGGACTGTTTAGATAAGTGAACTAAGACATTACATGAACCAACAGCTGGAGGCTGAAGCCAAGCCAACCCAAGCTGGAAGAGAAAAACACTGAAGGCTGCTAAGCAGAGTGGCAAATTGCTGCAGCTAAGGCTGGATTCTCCACACACCTCATGGTATCTTCTACTTAGAACAGCATTACTGGAAACAGTGACAGTCTCCCTGAGCTTCTAAAGAAGTATATTAGGAACAGCAAGAGTGTTATATCAGGAATGTCCCTTCTGGATGATAAACACTTAATCCTTTAACTGAATGTGATACCCAGTGCTCAAACCTTCACACACCAGGGGCTGACAGGCTGGCACTGGATGTAGGATTTCCAGGGAAGGTGAACAATTAATGTGGTCAGTGCTACCATGTTTTTGTCCCAGTGTTTCTGAATGTTGATGTTTTGTTTCATGGTCTGTTTGCTTGTCTGGTGAACCATTCATGGTAGCACCTGATTTTTGTTTTGTAAAGTGTTCCAGCTTAGCTAGAAGATAACACTGACTTGCTTTATATAGGAATGTTTTCTGAGGCAAGTTTCTGCATCTTGCTGTTTATCAGAACCTATCATTCTTTATTCCGAACAAGATTTTCTATTCATATTACTGCTGTGAAACATTTACCAGTGTATGGCTTAGGACTAGGCCAGTGGTGTGATGGGACACAGCCAGTTCTTAACCCATGTCCTTTCTAAAATTGTGCTTTCCTTTACTGCTGTCATAATTTTCCCTCTGAGGCAACTCAGCTGTTTCTTTACAAGTTTCTGTAATTCCTTATGTGACTCAATCCACCTAAAATTCTTTAGTTAACACCAAGGAAGATTGTTTGTATATAATTGTAAATGCACAGTGAGATCGTTAGTGAATATAGTTTCTGACCCTGGGTTCCCAGGATAATTTCCTATACCACGACTAATTTCACAGACTCACCAAAGAGGCAAAATACTGCCAGCATTTTTGCATGAATGTTTTTATTGCTCTGCATTAAGACACTGAAGTTTACTTGTGTCTTACACTGCACAGTTTTACAGCCAAGTAACTGTCTGTAAAAGAGACCTAATTCATACCAAGCCCCATCAGACATGATTCCCCTGGCATATACTTGAGCGTGAGGTAAAACCCCTGAATTCAGCCCCCAAGGAGAGATTCTCCAGGGGAAGATCATCTGTCACATCACAGCACCCAGTCACACATTTTGCTGTTACACTTTGGGTTTTCCCACACAAGTGAGTGCTCAGCCTTAGTCCTACCTTTGCTATGGCACAGAGTCCCAGTGAAGGGCTGGTCTGAAGAGCAGGAGGGCATTTTGTGTCTTTGGAGCAGGTGTTCATAGGACTTAACCTCTGAGAAATGGGCCTTTTCTGGTACCTTGCCCAGCACACCATTACCTTTGAGACAGGCACAGGTCTGTGTGTGCTAGGAAAGCTCCCTACCTCTCACAAGCAGGGGCACAGAGGAGAAGTGAGATCCCGTTGTCCCAAGGGAGATCCCTCGGTCTCTTGCCATGAGGAGGGAAGGGCTGTTCTTTAGCTGACTGCTTTAATTTGGACACCAGCCACTGAGTGAGTCCTTCCCTCTACTGTGATTATTTGCTTACTGCTCACGATAAATAAAAGTATAGACTATAAGTTACATTTCTTATTTTAAAGCCTCATTTTCTTGACCACCAACACAAAATTGGGTCTGATGGGGGAAGGAGCAACACTGAGGCAGAAGTCACAGCCACAGTGTTTCAGGCTGCACTGCAGTATGAAAAACTAATTTCCCAAATTCCCAAGAATACAGAGAAAGAAATTTGTTTAAATATGAATTTTAAACCTTGCACCTGGTGCAGAAAACATTGAAACATGATCATCAGGCACTGAAATATGATTTTGGTGAACAGCAGGCATTCAAAACAATTTCTAACACTTGGAATGTAAAAATTGCATTTTGACGAAAACAAAGTAGAGTCAACACTTTGTTTTAAATATGATATTTTTCTGCTAAAATTAGTTTAAACATTTCCAGGTCTTCAAAATTCATAGTGCTCATTCTTTTCAGATTTCCCCCAATATTTTCGTAACCAATCATCATTTGAAAACTGAGTAATATTATTTCCCTTGTATTTCCTATATTTTTTCTGCTTTATTACAGGTGCTTAAAAGAAAACAAGATGAGTCTCTTCTCACAGTAGTTGTGACCCGTACCATGAAGCTGAACATTTCAAAGAGTTGATATTGAAATGAGAACTTACATCTCTGTTAAAAAAATTATCTGCCTCATACGCAACTCCTTTAAAATGAGCAGTGAAGATACATTCACCTATTTACAACTTTGTGTGTCGCATTCAGCAGAAAGCCAGGGAGTAAATCCAGTTTACCTTCACGATAATTTGTTGTTTTGACGTGACTTTGCCCCCGGCGTTGTTTTAGTTTCTATTGAATGCAAAAGTATCGCCGTTCCCGGGATTTGTAGTGATTTAAAAGTTTCTGGGGAGAATCCTCCTCGGGAGCAACTGGTTTTTCCTCCTTCGGTTTATCAGACCTCTCAACTCGTGTGGCTTTGGAGGTGGCATTTTCCAGCGAATGCCGGACTTGATGGAATTTGGATGGGGTCACCCAGATCCCTGCCTTTCCCGGAGTTCCACTTCGCCCGGGCCAGGAGCGAGGGCCGACGGGCGGCAGGGGCATCCTCCCCGGGGGCAGCGGGGCAGCACCCGGCACAGGAGGCACGCCGAATGTAGTGAAAGAAATGAAATAAAACCAAAAGCAGCGGCAGATGGGTTGACCCGCTGGGTAAGCCCTCATCTTCCGCCGACCCCACCGGGGTCTCTCTGTTCCTTCCTCCTCTGCCACCCGCCGGGACCGGGGCTGAAAGGCCCCCGGCGGACGGGGATCCCCTCCAGTCCCGGCGTATTTGCGGGAGGGAGCCACGCTATAGGAAGGGCGGAAGGCAGGGAAAGAAGGCAGGGAGGGGGTGTCAGCACAGCCCAGCGCGGCCTCATCCCCCCTCACTCCTCCCACCAGTGCGTGGTGCCTCTTAACCCCCGGGAACCTCCCTCCCCCGAAGCATTACTCCACTTTGCAGAACAGGAGTTGATGAGAAAAAAAGTACTTCTCGGCCGCGGCCAGCCATGAGCTGTCTGGATGTTATGTACCAAGTCTACAGTCCTTCCCAGCCCTACTTCGCAGCAGCCTACAGCCCCTACCACCAGGTACGTGTAGGGGACAGCGGTGAAGAGGCAGAAGGTGGGAGGGGTATCGTCTGGAGGATGGCCATCTGGGGCCTCACCAAAGGGAAAAAGGGAAAAGGAGAAGGGGAGGG
>NW_005054306.1:6809305-6809828 GCF_000277835.1 Geospiza fortis
GGACATCTGGGAGCCTACGATGGTGAGCGGAGCAGAACCGCATCCCACCTTGGTGCGGGGCTCCGCAGGGTACGTACGCCGGCGGCAAACGACGGACTACGGGATGCCTTTGGAGAGAGGGGACGATTTTAACCCTCAGAAGGACTTTTAGGGGGTTTGTTTGCTCGTTTGTTTGTTTTAAAATGTTTGCTTGTTTGCTTTCTTTACCGGGACGGGCTACTTCGGAGCGCGGCGCGTCGGGGTAGCGATGTGTGTGCGGACCGTCGGGGGCTGCGAGGCCGGGCTTCCCGGGGCATCGCGCACCCCGGCGCGCCGGCATCCCGGTGGAAGCCGCTCGGTGAAGAGATTTTGCAGCCGCCTCGGAGAGGTGCTCCGGAGTTACGCTCTGGAAGTGGGGGAGGCGAGAGAGACGCGAGATTGCGGGGTTTGCCCGGTTTGGCGATGGCGGAGGAAGCCGCGGCTGCGAAGGCGAGCAAGGGGCTACAGGATGCTCACCCGTCCCGGGGCGCTCTCGGCGGCGGCG
>NW_005054306.1:6810296-6811041 GCF_000277835.1 Geospiza fortis
CCTCCGGTGCCCGGCAGAGGGGCCCAGGACCCGTCACAAATAGTAGATAATATCTTTCCCCACCTTGCCTTCTCTCCCACCACCCTCTCAACCCCGGCTTATGACATTATTAAGGGGGATGATCATTACCTCAATGTCCGAACAGGGAGCCAAGAGGAAAGGCGGTCGCCGCGACGAGTGACATTATCAAATATACCGCATGTCTTGGCCCAAGACTCTGCCCCGTCCTCTCGGCTCTTCCCCCGCCGGCCGCCCCAAGGCTCTGCTGGCGGCGGCCAAGCCCGGGCTCCGCGTCCCAGCGCTTATTGCTAAGAAACTCTCAGCAGCTGCAGACACGCTAACGCGCATGAAGACGGGAAACATCCGGCAAACTTCTCAACGCCCGCTGTTCTCCCACTCGGCGGAATATAGTAGATTAATCTTGTAGTAAATACCTGGAACTTCTTGGTGTCCAGGGAAACGCTGAGTTTTGCCCTGAAGTGTGTTTGAGACTGTCAGTCTTTTTTCCCCCCCTCTTTGCTTCTACCTCGCCGCTGTGGGTTACAGGACACTCTTGGCACCAGATAGATTTTCGGAGCCGGGGACCGGCTCTCCCAGCTGCCGGCACTGCTCCGTGGGTGCTCGGCCGTCGCCCGCCCGTGTCCCGGCATTGCAGGCTCTTGGCGGCCACCGTCCGCACCGAAGCCAGCTCTGCAAAGACCCTTTTTTGGGGGGCTTGGTGCGGGGGACCCCGCGGGGTGAGCCC
>NW_005054306.1:6811396-6825262 GCF_000277835.1 Geospiza fortis
CCGGCAGCTCCTTCTCCAGCCACGCCACGGCCAGCATCAAGGAGGAGGACTGCAGCCCCGAGAAGGAGCGACCCCCCGAGGCCGAGTACATCAGCTCCCGCTGTGTCCTCTTCACCTACTTCCAGGGGGACATCAGCGCCGTGGTGGATGAGCACTTCAGCCGGGCGCTCAGCCAGCCCAGCAGCTTCTCCCTGGGCAGCGCGAAGGCGGCGCGGAACGCGGGCTCCTGGCGGGGTGAGCGCCCAGCGCGGAGGGCGCGGGGGGCGCGGGGGATGCAGGGGATGCGGGAGATGCGGGGCCGGCACCTCGTCCTCGCCTCGGCTCCGCATCCAGCTCCCTCCTCCCTCCCACCAGCGGCTGGTGCCCGGCGGGCATCCCCTGGGATCTGAGGCTAGGAGCTGCCAGCTGCTTGGCCCTTTTAGGGTAAAAAGGAAAGAATAAAGCCCTTCAGATTATGCAGAGGGGCATCGCCCAGGGGAAAGCAGCCTGAGAGGCAGCTGGAGGAAACAAACTGTCTTTTCACTGCAGGTGCTTTACCTGGAGAGGGCTACGCCCAACTAGCCACGGAGTGACTCCCAAACTGTGACTGTGACCAGTGTATTCCCTGTTGACCCTAGCTTTCAGTTTAGAGTGGTCATAGTGATGGGAGCAAAGCAAAAAGCAAATGTGGGAACAATCTGATCAGCTTCCCACCTCTAAAAGAAATTATTGTGTGTGTCCCTGTATCTTGCCCTGCGTGTATCACCACCCTGATTATTGCTGGAGTGCTGACAAGGACTCTTAAGTTTCTGAAAACAGGACTTGTAGACTTGTCCATGGCCATGTGCTGTCAAGGCCAAGGCCGTGGCTTATGCACAGCTCTCTGTATCCACGTCTGATTCACACTGGACAGGCCCACGAGAGTAGTCAGGGCAGAGGGGAATAATCTTCTCCACACTCCATCTGCCAGAGAGTTAGGGTTGGCACTTCCTTGTGGGCAGCCTTAGTAACCCTCCCTCACAGGGCCACCTGCTCAGCCAGGGCTGGTTTCCCAGACCTTGCATGGATTGCTGTCTGTAGTGTCCAAGAATATTTCATGGGTGAGAGATATTCAGTGCTGGAATTGATGGCAGTAGAGGAGGTTGTTTTGCTCATCATGAACTGCTTCCCCTTCTCCCAAGCAATGCCAAGGCTCAGAGCTGACATACTTCCCTGGCAAAGAAGTATTAGGAACATAGTTTTATTTCTTTCAAGAACAGTGTGCATTCCAAATTAATAATACATAACATCTATTTGTGATATTAATAATCATCAGTCCATCTTGCATGTTGCTAACTGGGCTAAGAAGATGTAGGGTATTTGTCTTTGCCCTGCCAATCTCCAAAGTTCTGCTGAGGGCTTCCTAAACAGGCTGACAATATACCTAAGAAACAGACGGCTGTAATAGATGGAGAATTGCCCCCAGATATTTGAGTAATTCAAACTTGCCTTTAGTCACATCTCTCACTGTTCCTGCCCACTTTGCTACTGCCCTGAGGCAGCAGGTGCTTTTCAAGGAAGCATTGGGCATAAATGTTTAGACAAGGAGATTATTACAAAAACAAACAAGAAAAACCCAAACCTGAAAATTTAAGTGGTGCATAGTAGTTTCCACTACTGAAGGAAAGAGATGTTTCTCTTGCCTTAGGTAACAACCTTTTGCCCATCTACATAGTAAGAAAAAGCTGGAGGACATAGTGGCAGCTTCATGGATAAGCCATAGGACAAGTGTGTTGGGTGTTTAGTTGGAGAGGAATCTGCATTTGTTTGGAGCCAGTTTTTTGTGGAATAAAGGGAAGGGAAGGACTCATTTGGGTTTCAGGAAGGGACAGAGCCCTAGAGAAAGGAGATCAAGTCTTGTGGGGTGTGCTCACTACTGTCTTTCCCACTTCCTTCACCCAGATGGATCCTTCCCAATGAGCCAGCGCATCTTCCCGCCGTCCTTCTGGAACAGCACGTATCAGCCCTCCTCGGTGCCGGCCAGCCTGAGCAGCCCCCTGGCAGCCGCCGCCCACAGTGAGCTGCCCTTCGCCGCTGCCACCGACCCCTACGCGCCCGCCTCCCTGCACGGCCACCTGCACCAGGGCGGCCCCGAGCCCTGGCACCACGCCCACCATCACCACCACCATCACCACCACCACCAGGCCTCCGTCCGCCCCCACCGCCTCACGCCCGCCTCCGTGTCCGCACCCGTCAGCCCGCCCTGCGAACTGGGCAAGAGTGAAACGGGCGCTGCCGCGGCCTGGACGACGCCGGGCCCCTTCCCCAATGCAACAGGAGACATGGCCCAGGGCATTGGCCTCAATGTGGACACAGGTAATGAGCTGCCCTCGGGCCCTCCAGCTCCCCTGGCTCAGCTGCAACCCTGCTCCCTATTCCACACCATCCATAGCAGTAGGGAAGGACTCGGGGTGGTGGCTGAGGTTCTGCTGTAGGAGAATGAAGTGAGAGTAGACGCCCCATGTGTGACACCTGAGCTCTGCCCTGGGTGCTCTTCTTGGGGCTCTCAGGCCAGGCAAGTGAAGAATGGAGAGGAAGGATAGGACAGGCCGACACATCGCATCTCCACAACATTGTTTGAATTTCTGATGGCCTCAAACATTCCCTGAGGCTAGAGGTTGCTTTGAGGTACTTTTGTCCTGGCCCTGGTCTTGTTCCTGCATTGAGCAGCGAGAGCTAAGAGCAGAATGGAGCAGCCCCCAGGTCACCGCTTGGCCCTATCCATGTGCTGCCCTGCAGGGTCATTTCTAGACACCATGCAGGTTCATGAACTAGCTCCTCTCCTAATTACCTCCTCCTTCCAGTTTTTGAGATGAAAGCACAATTGCATTTGCTAAGAAAAAAGGCAGTGGTCTTCCCCTGGTGGTGCCTGTTGGGGTGTCTGGAACCAAGGCTGTGGCTGTAGAGCTGACAAAAATGGGTGCGCAGGCACAGTCAGCAGGGACAGATCCTGAGTCAGTGGTTGTGGAGGGAAGGAAAGTCTGCTCCATGCTGGTTTCACTATTGCAGCCACTAATGGCTCCTTATGGTGTCCTCACCTTAAACAGGAGAGACTTTCTCCAGTCTGGCTTGGGCTCTTCTTGTTTCACAGCCTTCTGGGGCTCTGGAGATCCCATTCTTTAGACTGATCTCAGCTGGCAAGAAATGAATTTGTTTTCCTCTGTTCTTAAATGCCTGTATCTATTTTTCTTCTTCCTTTTTTTTTTTTTTCTTCTCTCCATTCTCAGGTTTGCAAGCTCAGGATAAAAGCAAGGATCTGTACTGGTTTTAGAGCTGTCCTTCACTCTTCTTCCCCTGGTTCTCCCCTGTAGCTCTCTACCCATTAGACATGGTGGCATTCAGAGCTGAAATCGGGTCAGTTTGTAACAGCTTCTGGTCTTGGTTTGCAGCTCGCCGTTACTCCTTCTGTGGTGGATCCCTTCTGAGCTGATGTGCTGACTCAAAGACTCTCAGATCCCCCCTTGCCCTTTTCCAAACCCACCGTGGCCCTGCTGCTCGGGGAAAGACAACGGGATTTAAAAGGACCTGGCATTGCAAGGGTGATACTTTAGACTTATTTCGGAGAGGAAAGTCATTCTGTTGCAAGAAGAGAACCAAAGACATTGAACTTCTATTTAAACAGACCCCACACCCAGACCTGCAGCCAGACTACTCTGAAAGAGTTAAATGACATCATGGATGGTGATGCAAAAGCACTGGCCTTCACACAGGCAACAGAGGAAATTGTGGGGGTTTTTTAGTGGTGTGAATATTTTTTTATGGCAGTGAAAGTTATTTCTTGAATGCAACCATGGTAAAGATACTCAGCAGTTTTGAACTGGATTTTTATTTTGCATTATAGAAAAGTAAAAGGAGAAGAAACTGGAACTCATTAACTTTTTCAGACTGTCATGGAACTGGTCAGATTTTTCAGCTTTGTGGTTGTGAGTGGCAAGTGTCTGACTGGGGCCACCTGCCCTGGACTTACAGATATGCAGCTGTTCCCCTCACAACTGCTTAAATCCCAGAAAGACGAAAACCAAGGTGGCACTTCTCAGACTTTGGCACATTGCATTGGCTGTACAACAGTTGTTTGGTTGGGGGTGGGGTTGTTTGTTTGGTTTTGGTTGTTTTTTGGTGTTTTTTTTTTCTTTTTTTTTCTTTTTACAATAAACATTTTCTGGTGAAAGTTAAACCCTCTTAAAGCAGGGAAAGAAAGGGATCCAATGAAGAATGGCTCACCTCCAACCCAACAGCCTTTAAAGGGAACACCAGAACAAAAAGCACTTGGTGGACATTAGTTCTGAGTTGCCTCTAACACTTCCTTTTGTCTACTTATTGCTGTCATTTTGCCACTTTAGTAGTTGTTTCATTTCGGGTTTTTTGAAAGGTGCAAATAGATATTTAACAGTAGCAAAGCTGTATTAAAGGTATCTCCTTCATTCATCCTGTGTACTTTAATGAAGTATTAAAGCTAAATAAGAGAAATAAGGCAAACTGAAAACTTCAGGGTGAACCAGAAACCATACCTCTCACATGGATGAAGTGAGTTATCTTATTATTTTGCATGAAAGATAAATAGAAATCCTAACAGCTGAAAATATTTTCTTGGTGAGTAAAATACACAGAGATAAATACAAAATATAAGAAAATATGAGACCATTGCAGTGCTACATTTTGGAGTATGGTGTGGCTGTAAGATTGGTTAAAGTAAGGGAGCTGGTCCGTATTTCTTCGGCTAACAGAGGGGACTGTAGCATATAGAACTGCTGTTGACGTGGTAAATTAAAGTGTTACTACCAGGTGATGAATAATTAATGAAATAGGGCAGAAATGGCACTTACTCTATACCTAAAAGCTGACTTTTTTTATAGACAAAATATCGGTTTCCAATACTACTGTGTTTTGTGTTTTTTCTGTTTTGTTTT
Source organism: Geospiza fortis (assembly GCF_000277835.1). NCBI lineage: Eukaryota > Metazoa > Chordata > Aves > Passeriformes > Thraupidae > Geospiza > Geospiza fortis. The sequence continues at coordinate 6,816,322 of NW_005054306.1, forward strand.
TTTTTTTCTTCCTTAATGTAACATCTTTGAAGTTGACAAATTTTAAAGCATATAGTAGGAAATTCCTAACATTACCCCCTGACACTGGGAGAAGCAGTAGAAAGTGAACTTTTGTGCTGAGATCAGAGTTTTTACCTTTCAAACTCTGGCAAAATTTGGCATTATGTTCACCATGTGTCAGGAGTGGAGTTGTGAATAACCCAAACTTGCTTCTCTTGGGTTTGGTGATAGCTCAATTTCTGGGAAAGAATAGGAATCCTATAATAAAAAATAACAGAAAGAGTTTATCAAGGAAGAAGGCACCAGCTTTTTGCAGCAGAAAGGTGATTAAAAACACTGTTTTAAGCAGAAGCTTAAAAGTTAGCAGGGTCATTTTGTGAGCATTTTCCTGAGGGCTTTTTCAGGCTGTTTTTAAAGGTTATTTTAAAGATAAATCTGAGTCTATGATTGGTTGTGCTTCCCCACAATTATTTCTTTTTTCATTCCTTTTTTCTCCCCTCTTCTCTGCAATTCTTAACAAGGAGGGCTGAGTGATGCAGCCCAAATACATTTGGAAATATTCATGTAAGCATAAATGAGTCATTTGCTACATTGGCATTTACAATTCATTTTGACTGTGAATATATTCAAGCACAAGAATTTATGCAGTGAATCCATGAATATTGGTTTTGCCATTTGTTCTGTGGGTATATTTTTTACTGCTTTATCATGAAAACATCTAAACACAAAAGCCAAGACAGTGGCTCAAGGTGCTAAAAGTACAAACAACTTTTTAAAAATGGTCCTACTCTGGGTAGACTGCAGCCTGAAAGCACACATGCCCTGTTTTGGCTAATCCTTGCAGTTTTGCTCGCTCTGTGTTATTCTGACTCCCGAAGGAGCACCAACCTTTAAGGCTTGGGCATTAGTCTTTGCAGGACTGGGGCCACAGGTCCTAATGCAGTAACAGCGCACATGACCTCCATGCCATTTCTCAAGCCTGTTTCATTCCTCTTTGCATCATAGGTCACTACTCCCTTAGTCATGAATGCTTGTAGAAAATCTGGAATTACAAAAGAAACCCTTCTTAGATGTTACGTAAATATTACCTGTCACATGCTTGTCATGCACTGAAGGGGATGTGAGTCCCCATCTCTCCAGCCTGGACAGCAGATCCTCCTGCTGTCCCCTTCTGAATGTCACGTACCCCACTGTGCTCTCTAGCTGCCCACCAGACAAACAGACTAGCCCAGCTGGGACGGACAAATAGACACAAACAGCTTCAGACCACTTCATACAGAGTCCAGCAAAGAAGGCAGAGGGAAAGCATCTGCTGCAGAGCATGGCAGTGCTGGACACAGCAAGGGTACCTGATGCTGCCCAATAGCAAGAGTGTCCTCTCCACAAGGAGTTTCCAAAATGAGCTCTGGATGTATTCACCACAGGTATTTATTTCCCTTTCTGAAATTAGCTGAAAATCAGCAAAGCATGAAGGAGTATACTGTTTTGATGATCTCTGAGGTTAAAAGTGATCTGTCAAGGGAAGGATGGAGGTGGGGATAGAGCATGGCATTTGTGGGAGCAGTCTCCGCTTTATTTTAATGAGGTCTTTGCTTCAGTATGGCTGCAGTCACAAGAGTGAAGCATGAAGCTCTTAAATGCATATATGTGCCTCTACACTTAGGGTCTAATGTTGGAGAGCTTTAGGGTAGTATTGCTTACTTCTTACCTACTTTTCCAGTATGTTTTCCATAGGACCCCCCAGCAGAGAAGGAGGAAGGGAGGGGACAGAGGGTGAAAGAGAGGTTGAATAATCCCTTTTGCGTCCCCTAGACTGTGTGCTGCTGCCTCTGGGGAAATGTATCTGCCCTGTCTCCTCCTTGGGTCAGGAGCTGCCGACCCTTCTCGCCTTCCCTTTGAAGTCATATTTAGGCTCACAAGACAAGCTCTAGCTACAGCTTAAATGTTGGGCCCTTCTTGGAAGGGAGGAAAATGCTGCTGGTGGCTTTGGATGCAGCAGTGTTCTCTAACTGACAGTTGCTGTGCATCTTTTTCTGGGCAAGTGTTGTAATTAACGTGCCCTTTTGATTACAGAAGAATGAGCCAGCTCCTGTGGAGGATTGTAGTGTCTTGGCTGTCTTCCCGGGCCTGCCACCCAGAGGAGCAGTTGCAGCAGGGAAGAGTCCTATGGTTATTTTCAGGAGTGAGACATTGATTTTGTATGCTAGGCAATTTTGCATAGGGAAATGCAAGTAGAAGATCACTTAAAAAAAAGAAAAGGGGAAAAAGAAGACAAAAAGAGAAGGAAAAGGAAAAGAAAAAGAAAGAAAAAAAGAAGAAAAAGAAAAAGAAAAAGAAAAAGAAAAAGAAAAAGAAAAAGAAAAAGAAAAAGAAAAAGAAAAAGAAAAAGAAAAAGAAAAAGAAAAAGAAAAAGAAAAAGAAAAGAAAAAGAGAAAAAAAAGTGTTCCTTCAGTCACTTCCCAAGCTTTGGGACTACAGCTTAGGGAACCACGCTGTAAATTTAGTTGCCAGTATGGTAACACTATTATCTAATCTGAATGTAGTGACAAGCTACTCACCCTGGGTTCTTCATGTCCATTTCTAGTCTTAAAGCAGGAGTTACTTTTGCAGTGCATCCTCTACTGCCTCCTTAGCCAGGTATAACCCAGGAATAATGTGCATCAAAGCTCTAAATGCAAATTGCAGCAGAGAGGCTCTGGGGTGCTATGACCCATCCTCCTGCCCCTGCCCTCTCTGCATCAGGTCCCCCAAGAGATAGGGAAGGTGCTGGAAGAGACCGTTCAGGAGTGCAGGAGTGCAGGAGAGCAGAGATTCAGAGAGTGCAAATGCAGATGAGCAGGTGTGCAGGGTGCAAGTGTAAGAGTGCAGGGTGCAGGTGTGCAGGGTACAGGAGTGCAGACATGCAGCTGTGCAGGGTGCAGAGGTGCAGGAGCACTGGGCTGCAGGGTGCAGGTGCGCACTCTCCTGGCCTCCAGTCTCATGCATGGGCACTCCATTTGTCAGCTGCAGCCCACAAAAGCACAGGCTGGCCAAGGACAGGAGCATTTCTTTAGGTATGTGCCAGTTGCTTATTCATTCATGGTAAAGGCAGGGTAAACACCTGGCAGGAGTGCTGTCCCATTAGGAAATGTAATAGCACATTGGATATTACTAAGGGTACTGCATCTCCCTGCGGCATGGCACATTTCCTTCTGCCCTACCTGGCCTGGGTACAGCTGCAAGGTGCCCCTCGTCCCTCATCATACCCATCCCAACTTCTCCGCTTCTCCTCTCCTGGACTTCTATCCTCAGCCTGAACCCTGCATCTGATTTCCTCTCTGTTCTCCTGCCTCACCCAGGCTTTTCCATCCTTAGCACTCTGGCCCCACACCACAGCAGCAAGAAGCAAAGAAACAGTGTTAGGAGGGACACAAACTTTCCTACCAACATTGTTTGCATGGAGCCAGTATTTACATGATAAACAGAGTTGGACAAATATGGGCCTTTTCAGGAAGAGCCAGTGCAATTGGTCTCAATCCTGCAGTGAACCTCTGTGGCAGGAACCAACCCTAACCCCTGATTCTGACCCAGTGGAACAACTCCTTTTTTCCAGAAGCTGGGTCCTAAAGAACTGTGACAGCCCCAGCTGCACAGAGACACAAATGATTATTCTCTCTTGACAGACCTACACAGCTCCCTCCTTGTATTTAACTGCAGTCCAAGTGAGCTGGATCAGGAAAGAGACACTTGATAGCTGCTGTTTCCGTGGTTGAAATATTTGTGAAGTTAGCGCATAATCTGAAAGCAGAAGCTAATAAATTATAGGGTGCTAATTGGGGCCGGAGTGGAGCTGTCAATCATATTATCCTAAACACACAGAGACCCTCATAACCTAAAAAGGCAAGAAAGCCTCCAGGAACAGCTCCCAGTTGTCACTAGCCATGCCCTCCACTTCAGTGAGTGCACAGAGAGTCAAGGCAGAGAGTTTATTCTGTTAAGAAAATGCAAATCCTGTATTTAAGACAGCACTTTTATTTGATTTTGTTAACACTCTTTGGGAGTGTATTTCCCAGAGAATGTTATTGTTTTCATTTGCCACTTAACTTGACACTTATGCCATTTAAAAAAAAAATAGATCAGATAAGAATTTGCAATTTTTATATTTGCTTAGTCCTTAGAGTAACAGTCATAAGACAATTCACAGTCCAACCTCCTTGCACATAGGCTTGTTTTATAAAGCCATCCTATAACTCATTTATCTTTTATTGTTTCCCATGCCCCAGTAACATATATTCCACTTAGGACCTGCAGGACTCTGTGATCTGAGCCAAAACACAACTGTGCAGACATGGTAACTACAGGGTGTTTGCAGCTATAGTCACTTTGTCACTACTTTTTCTTATATTGCTTCCATCAGGATTGAGTATTTTACTCACAATATAAAACAGAACCAAAAAATTCTAAAGAGATTTTTAGTAACACTTTTCCCCAGAAATTTATTTCTGTTTGTAGACAGGTAGGCATCCCAGAAAGCATTCCCTGAAGAAAATATCTGAATGGATCAGATCACCTTGAGGGCCATCACACAGCACATGCCAGACAATCAGGGGATCAGGCTCAGGCTTACAAAAGGCAGGTCTTGCTTGACTAATCTGATCTCCTTCTATGGCAAGATGCCCCACTTAGTGGATGAGGAAAAGACTGTCAATGTTGTTTATCTGGGCTTCAGCAAAGCCTTTTACACTGTTTCCCACAGCATTCTCCTGAAGAGTCTGGCTGCTCATGGCTTGGCCAGGATTTTACCCAGCTCCCTTTCTCAGCTCCAGTGAAAAGCTGGCTGGATGGCCGGGCCCAGAGAGCAGTGTCTGTGGGATTACATCCAGTGGGCAGCAGTCACAAGTGGTGTCCCCCAGGGCTCAGTACTGGGGCCAGTCCTGTTTAATATCTTTATCAGTGATATGGACAAGGGAATTGAGCGTTGCCTCAGTCACTTTGCAGGCAATACCAAGCTGGGCAGGAGCGTTGATCTGTTGGAGGGCAGGAAGGCTCTGTGGAGGGGCCTGAACAGGCCAAATCCATGGGCCAAGGCCAGTGGGATGAGGTTCAACAAGGCTCTTGGGTCACAACAACCCCAGGCAGTGCTGCAGGTTGGGGGAAGAGTGGCTAGAAAGCTGCCCAGAGGAAAAGGACCTGGGAGTGCTGGTTGGCATCCAACTGAGCGTGATCCAGCTGTGCCCAAGTGGCCAAGAAGGCCAATGGTATCCTGGCTTGTGTCAGAAATTGTGTGGCCAGCAGCATCAGGGAAGGGATTGTCCCTCTGTACCCAGCAGTGGTGAGGCCACACCTGGAATCCTGCATCCGGTTCTGGGCCCCTCACAACAAGAAGGACATTGAAGTGCTGGAGCATGACCAGAGAAGGGCAACAGAGCTGGTGAAGGGTCTGGAGCACAAGTCTTATAAGAAGCAGCTGAGGGAGCTGGGATTGCTTAGACTGGAGAAAAGGAGACTGGGAGGACACTTTATCACTTTCTACAACTGCCTGAAGGAAGCTGTAGTGAGGTGCCAGGCAACAAATGGCAGGACAGGGGGACATAACTTCAAGCTGTGCAAAGGGAGGTTCAGGTTGGATATTAGGAAAAATTTCCTCATGAAAAGGGTTGTCAAGCACTGGAATGGATTGCTGTGGTGGCAGAGTCACTGTCCCTGGAAGTGTCCAAGAAATGACTGGACAAGGTACTTAGTGCTATGGTTCAGTTGACAAAGTGGTTGTTGGTCAAAAGTTGGACTCCATGATCTTGGAGATAATTTCCAGCCTTGATTCTGTGAATCTGTCAAGGGCATCAGAGCCTTGGGTCTTGAGCACAAATCTTATGTGGAGCAGCTGAGGGAGCTGGGGTTGCTTCGCCTGGAGAAAAGGAAGCTCAAGAGTAACTTTATGTAGAGTAACTCTCTATGATTACCTGAAATGAGGTTGTAAAAAGGTGGGGGCTTGTTTTTTCTCCTGAGTAACAAGTGACAAAATGAGAGGAAACAGCCTCAAGTTGCACCAGGGGAGGTTTAGGTTGGGTTTTATGGGATATCTCTTCTTCTCAAAAAAGGCTGTCAAGCATTGGAACAGGCTGCCCAGGGAAGTGATGGTGTCGTCATCCCTGGATGTATTTAAAAGATTTGTAGATGTGGTGCTTAGGGACATGGTTTACTGGTGCATTTGGAAGTGCTGGGTTGATGGTTGAACTCAATGATCTTAGAAGTTTTTTCAACCTAAATGATTCTATTCTATTCCAGAAAGAAAATCCAGCTATGTCAACAGAATTAGAAAAGGAATTAATGTCCAAACAGGGAGTGGTTATTTTACAACTCTGTTCTTACAATGAAAGATAGAAGGCAGCAATGAACATTCTCCAAACTGAAGATGTCATACAAAGAAGTTAACACATCATAAAAAAAGGCTATTTACACAGCAGTATCAGTAATGTCAGTAGCAATAACAACATTTTTGGCATCTTCACTTGGCTTTGATACCCTGTGTTTCTGGCTATTTTTTAGAGTTAAAACATAATATCAGTTAGAGTTGCTAAGTATCATTATAAATAGAGCCATGATTGTTCGAAAAATCCAGCTGATTTGCAAGCTTCTGCAACTAGAAGTGTGTGTGTAACAAAGGTTTTCAAGAATGAATTAAATGAAAGTAAGTTAGAATTTTTTAACCATTAGCAGAGCTGCCAGGCTATTTTACAGACATTCTTTTCTGCAATATTCTCTTTCAGGTCTAGCTGAATTAATATCAACTTTGTGCAGAAAGAGGTAAATTTGAATCTAAAGCTTGCCTTCACCATTAAAATGCATAGTCCTAAACCCAAATTAAAGAGGATCAATTTCACCTGGTTATGCTCAGTAAAGCCACACCTGAGGACTCAAATCATCACAGACAGCATGCCACAGATGGCAAAGAAAATTTTTAAAAAAGAGGAAATTACCTGGAGACATCAGCCAAGTCAAATAGATGGTAAAACTATCTTTGCTGAAAACCATCATGGAAAGTAAGGGTGCAGTGACTCTGCTGTCAGGATATTTGTGCCCTTCTATAAAAGTGTGAGAAAAGCAAATTTTGAGGGACATTGTGATCCAGAGGGTGTTACTAGGCTCTGTTATCTAGGGTACCAGGAAAGCTGAGGAGCAACAACTTTAATCTCAGTGCTGTACCCTGGCTTGAGGTTCTCAGACAAGTTAGGCTGAGGTGAATTTAGTCCTTGACTTTCTTGTCCTCACCACTTCTGTGTTTCTGCAAGTAACAAAGACTAACAGAAAAAACTTGTGTTAGCAGTATAGCAATACAACTTTCTGCTTTTCTGGTGGTCATTCTTAAGTCTCCCAAATCCTGTGATGATGCCATTGAATGAATGACAGTAAAGTCTCCCAGAGAAGATGAGATCTGAATGTTAAATACAAAAAAGGAAAAGAAATCATCTTGACACCCCAAGTTTTTCTAACATGATAAAAGCAAGGATGTCTTTTGCCTTTCATATCTCAACAAATCATCCTTTCAAGCCATATAAATTTTCCCTTCATAGCTCTTGATAGCCACATTCCCATAGCTTACATCACTGGGCACTCCCTCTGTGGCACACGGGAATCAGAGAATGATCCTGCTAGAGCCTGGCACATCTCTCAGCTACATGGACATTTCCATGATTTTATCTTTGATCTAATAAGAACTCAATATTCTTGTCATAAAAAATTGGTTTTCTTTCATAGTATCCTGATCATGGATCCCAAATAGAAAGCATGAGATACACGGGTTTTGGATAGCTCTGGTCATCAGTGTGTGCCAGCTCAAAAGCTCTCGCAATCAACCCTGAAAAACAGAAGTGCACTGATCGCTGAGTGCTACCACCTGCTGTAGACCTGAAAAGAGAAGACTTAAAATTCAAAGACTGAAAATTCTGCCTTAGTAAATCAGTAACATCTGCCATGGCCCTTCACATTTACAAAAGAATTTGCAAATATTAATTAATCACCACAGCATTTGTGTTGGGTTATAGGAAATTCTAATTACAGTCAGAAGTAGAATATTTTTCACCCATTCATATGCATACCAAGTCTGTAGACAAACCAGCTACAGACACACAATATATCCATGTCTATCAAAGTGCAGCTCAGAGTTCAGCCATGGCTATTTGGGAGTCCAGCACTGGTGGGTTGTGTGTGTGGCATCATTTGTGCAGTGTGCTCACCATTGCTGCTCAGTGTTTGTGCTGGCATCAAGGAACACCAAAGAGTCTGAGACAGGAACTGGCTATGGCCCAGAGACTCACCTGGGGCATCTCCTGGTCAGTGCCTGTCTCTTCTCCCCAGCAGTTTAGAGACTGCACTGGGTTCATTCACAGCAGCTCATCTTGTGCTGTATTTTAGATTTACAACCAAAACAATACTGATAACACAGTAATATTTTAGATACTGCTGAAAAGTGCCTGCACAGAATCAAAGCCTTCTCTGCTTCTCACTCTGTGTCCCCTCCCCAGTGAATAGACTGAGGGTGCACAAGACATTGGGAAGGGACAATCAGGGAGATGACTCAAATTAACCAAAGAGATATTCCATGTCATGAAATATCATGCTCAGCAATAAAATGGAGGAGACTTAAAGATATTAGTCCTCTTCTTTTTTTTTTTTTTAGGAACTGGTTGGGCATAAGTTTACCTCAGGACAAATTTAAGCTAAATACTTGGAGACAGATTTTATATGCTGTACATCAGCTTAGCTTAACATATCTAACCTGATTTACAGCAGCTGAAAACTGGGTCCACATGCCTTATACTACCTTTATCTCACATATAATCTTTCTGATAAACATTTATTTTCTTTAAATGATGTTATTACCTTTAAATCAATCTATATTTATTTAAAATCGGTAGCCATGGAAGTCAAGACATTTGAACTCAAGGGTTTCTTGACTCTTTCC
>NW_005054306.1:6825351-6846687 GCF_000277835.1 Geospiza fortis
CCTGCTCTGTCAAAAAGCAGCATGAAAGCTGCAATCAGAACTGTCTGCTGGAAGGCAAGAGGTGACCTCCTGATACTGACCAAGTGTTGCTGAGAAAGACATGAATAATCAAGAAGAGTTTGAATGAAGAGAGGAAGCAACACTTCAATAAGACAGAGAAGATGAAATCATAGAGATGTGTAAGGAGAAGGGTGATACAGAAGTATGAGGGATTAAGAAACTCCCTTCAAGTAGAATCATGGGTAGATGCAAGTGAGGCTAAGTTTGCCTGCATCAAATTCAGCTTTACCATAACTTAATGGAATAGTTGCATTTGCATACTTACTTCTCTAAGGCAGGGAAATGAGGGAGGGACAATGGAGTTTTGGCCAGTGTATGGGTAGGGCCATGCTCAGAGCTCACACCATATCACCAAACATGACTCAGATGACTGCAGTTACTGTGAAGGGTAGTTGCTGTGTCCTCCACTGAATTCAACAAGTTATAGATCAGGATCCTCAAATTTGGATCAAGAAGTTAATTTTTTATCCTGTCCAATACGTTTTTCATATTATCAGGTACAAAAGGCATAGATCACTGGTCAATATCCTAAGGTTTCATTTATTGGCAGTGTGTTAAACTTGACACTTCTTTCTCATCATGCTGTGCTAATTTTTTCATTAAAACTAGGCTTGCCTTGCAACACTTACAAAATGTGAATACAGGAAAAATTACCTTCCCCTTTTTCCTTCTGTACTGCTTTGTGTATTTGTGACTGCTTCAAGACCTGGAGGGCATTACTCCTGACTGCTCTCTGTCCCTGATGCTCATCTTTCCCACTAACCCAGTTTATACACATTGATTAGGCTCTTCCATGATTCTTTTTTAATGCAGATCTACACAAAACTGAATTGACTTGGGATATCACATCACAGGTGCTCATGAAGCCTGTGAAAGGTATTGCCTAAAAATTTTGGGAGGATTGAAGGTTTCTCCTGTTAAAGAAAAAGCTATTGTACGGAGTTCTGTTGTTCAAAACCTTTGTCTGTGGCTTGCTGACTGAGCAGTCTTCTTGACTTAAGTCAAACTATGCACACAGAGCACATTCAGGTGTGGTGGCGACAGAAAAGGGATCCTCCTGGTTTCTGGCCACCACATGCCATAGGTTAGCAAACGTTAGTAATTTTTAAATTACTGAAATGGAAGGAATCACTGTACAACCAATCAAGCAGCACTCAAAGAGGAAGGAAACATAATACAGTATTTATTTGTTTATCCATCGCTTACGGTCTGGTGAGCATAGTGAAGTGCTGCAATTGTATTTATTAGAAAATCTGTCTTTTGCACTGATTTGTAGAGTAAGAAAAATATTTATATAATGCTTGAAAGAGCTTTTTCAAGGACTTTGAAGAATCCTAATTCAAAATCAGGAATTTCTATTTCATTTTAGCAAAATGTTGAGACTCCAAATTTTTTTTCATCCGCATTGAATCTCTGTTTAAGAAACTTCTGAAGTTTGATTGCAATGAGGTTGCTTCTTACAAATGTATACATTCTGACGTCAGATAGAACCTTTACTACTCTCCAGTGTGCCCCATTATAAAATATTTGCATAAAATGGTAGCATGTTTCTAGCTTCCTGAAAGATGTCAGTGAATAGCTCTGTATAATTCGCAAACTACTGCTCGTGATGAAAGGTTAGAAAAAAGCTTATTGCTGTCTTTTATTGAAGAATTATTTGTATAAAATTTTTTTATATACTTTGAGTTGGTCTCCAAACACACCAAGGAAGAGTACCTCCCTTCACCCAGTATGATAAAAAATAAACAAGGATGATGAACATTCAAAAAGGAAAGGAGAAGAAATGTAAGAAAACAGGACTGTACAGGCTGTCAGATCAATTGCTGTGCAACTTAATATGCAAGATGATTGCAAACATTTGTTTAAATAATTAGGGAAACAGACCACCTGCAGCAGTGGACAACTTGGTCACCTTTCTTCAGCTGCTTTCTGATTTGGAGTTTGGTATTTATGTTGGTTTTTTTCAGTTTGTAAAATCCTGTTTGTGCACAGTGAAGTTAGACTTCAACTGTTTGGTTTTCTTCATGAAAAAGCTGGTCTGTTTTTTGAAGCAGTATACCAGTATTTCCTTTTTGGAAGGGCTGCCGTGTGCCTGAGGCACTTGTGAGTGCATAAACTTAATACCACAGTAAAATCCCTTTCTGTCTGATCCAAGTTTTTTTGCTTTAAACTATCTCCTGTGAAGCACCCAAACCATAACGTGTAGAAAATGAAAGGCTATGTAATTGGTGTCTTATCCTGATACACAACATTCAGTACCTTGTTTTCTGGTAGTTTTATTAAAGAATTGCTTTTTTTTTTTTTCCCAGACACCTCTGTAAGTATGATAACATGCAGAATACCTTCCTTGGCTTATGTCTTCTTTGAAGAGTTTTTTTCTCTTTCACTCTCTTAAACAGTGATAACCAGACTTAACTAATTTCAGCAGAATTGATGCTTTCTTCATCTGGGTTGCCTTCTTTGACTAGTACCAAATAATTTAAGCCCTCTTGATTCCTTGTTTCCATTAGTGTGGCTGAAAGAATGCTGTCTGAATCTGCACATGGGATATCATTATCTGCATTAAAAGAAAAAAAAAAAAAAGAAAGAGAAAAGAAAATAAAATGGAAAAATATTTTAAAAACTTTAAAAAAAAAAAGAAAATGCAACACTCAGTAATACACATGCAGTATTAGAAAGCAAACAAAATCAGCTGCTGGAGAAAGTTGGTCTAGTGACCTCATAAGAATGATGATTCAAATTCATTTTCTGCTATTGTCTGTGTGGACCAAAACTTTAAGTAAATCACTTGGGAAAGGTTACTTATCAGTGTTCATACCTCCAGAGGCAGCCATACCATCATGAATGCACGACTTGCTTCTTTTCCTTGTAAAGAAGCATAAAGCAAAAGACATTTTAATCTGAACCTTTTTAGCAGTATTATTAGCAGGATTACTAGAGTCCTGTAACATTGGTAGTTTTCTATCTACAAAATCATTATATACTGTCTCTCTAGAGGACTAGTCTAGACTTCTGTCTCTGTAGTATTCTGCTCTTCCAGAAGCTTAAACTTGGCAATCCACTATGGTTTTCACGTTTTAAAAAACTTTCCATTTTTCCTTAATTTGATGCAGTTTATCTATACTTAGTTGCTTGAGATTTATTGCAGGGCATATAAATTTTTAAAAATATAAAAACTGTTAACTAAGCACTCAAGTTATAATTGCTACTATTTTTTGCATTTATTTTTGTAACATGTACCTTCTTTTATTACGCTCCCTCCTTATTTTACTTCATAACTGAAAAATTAAGCATGTAACATTCAGGGTTATCTGTTCAAAGGAATCACAAGTGTTGTGCTATTCCACCAGGCAACACACAATTTATTATGTCACTATAATCACACATCTCCCCAAGCTATAAAGTCGGAAATTTATTCCACATGCTAGAGTCCATTAGCATAGGAAATATTATCAGGAGAAGCCTGAAAGAGAATTTTGATTTTAGAAACCTGTTAGCAAGATGGGGTTTGGGAAACAGAGCAAACTGTGGTCACATACCACACTGACTGACAGCAATGAGAAATCATTTGATACTCACTTTGTCAGTTCAGGGCTATTATGGCCATATTTAGTAATTCAGCTCCAACTAAGCCTTTACGAACCAGTTCAGCTCTTTTCTGTAGTTGTCTTTTTTGTTTAACTTAATGGCAACCTTCAGGGACAATTTGCTTTGGAAAAGGCACACAGGCAAACGCTGAGGGGACGTTTGCAGCAAACTCTTAAGAGGGAAACCTTAAAATAAGGACCCAAGTAAAACTGGGTATTTACAGACCAGACATATGCCGGCTGACCTGCCTAAGTATAGAACACTAGAGGAGCATTCAGATTTGTTTCCTGTATAAGTATCTGGAACTGATGAGGTGATGTTTACACAAATGTGAGTATGAGGTCACTGAGATATTTTTACCAGATATATAGATACATTACTAATTCTTTCCCCAACAGGTCTGAAGAACTAGAGAATATATAAATTTTTATAATCCTTTTTCAGCTTATGTGCCACTGTGTTTCTCATTAAGAAAAAAAGAGCTAAAATATCAAACACGTTGCCTTGGTTTTACTTTTTGAGCTGTGGGAATGCAATAAGGAAGAAATACTGTTTTTGCAGAATATTCTTATCACATCCAATGATGGAGGAAGAATATAATATTGATGACCTTTCCCCTATGATATGACATGTGTAAGATCCATTGCCACTTTGACTGTGACATTTTTGACTGTAAGTGCTCTTTCCTTCACTGTTGAGTCATCTCTTAGTGCAGTGTTCAGCGCTGATGAAAGTTTAGCACCATTCTGCTCTGCAAGGCAAAGCTACACAAAGATCTCAAGTTATATAGTACAATGCTTGACTGTTATGTAAGTCAGCAAAGCAAGCAGATTATTTTTGCTCATTTAGTTGGAGCAGAAGAATGGACGCCGACACAAAATACTAAAAATGAGCGAGTGCAGAAAAAATTCATGATATATTGTGAAATTCCCCCAGAAATGTGAGGACTAGAAGCACTACCAGCACCCTGGGAAGCTGTAAGTCAAGTCAGAGAATTCTGAATAATCTTGGGAAGGCCCTCCTAAAAAATGTTAAGAAATTGAAGGAGGATAGAGACAAACGGGAGTGGAGAGGCAGGTTGGTATATTTATAAGATATCACTATTTTCTTTTCAGTTTTAACATCGCTAAAATTAGTTGATTGATGTACAGTCATGCTGGGTTATACGTGAGTAAATGCAGGATAAACCATGTGATGTGATCCCCTCAGATTTCACAAGCAAAGCTGGGCTGAGTCAACAAAACAACCCAAGAGGAGACGTCCAAGGAGCACCTTCATAAAATCTGAAGTCATGCCAGACAGTCAGCTCTACAGGCTTGAATTCTGAGGGGTTGTCTACACTGTGAACTGCTGCATAGTGTAGAGTTCCCTAGATTTGCTTTGAACAACCTACCTCAGGGCACGAGGCAGGCTTGCCCTGTCAGTCCAGAGCTTTGTACAGGCCGAGGAGTACCCCACTGAGAAGCAGGATCCCACTGAGCTCTGTGCTGTCCCAGGCTGCTTCCTACAGCTAAAATGGCAAGTTCAAAGCTCAGCATTGTACTTGCGCAGACACATCTCAGGTCCCAAATGCCTGTGGCTTTGACCTGGCTAGACGGTTTGTCCTAGTAGAGCTGTGCTTAAAGCTTAAAGGCTGTGCTTAGAACTTGTGCATAAAGCACATCTGAGCCAAACTGCAGGTAAATTAATTACAACCCCTCTCTCCGGGGATAGGCAGAAGTTTACTCCAGAGAGCCCCACATTAACTGACGCACGAAACAATGATCCCTGACTAATACTATAGAGGAGTAGAGTTTGCTTGCTTAGCCTCCTCCGAGAAGAGCAGCCCTGACCTGATAAAATCTGTGCTTTCCCCTTCCCCATCCCAGCACCTCAGTCGGCTGCTTCCTGTTGCAGGGCAGCCGCAAAGCCGAGCCAGGCCGTGGGTCCTGCCTCACAGTCACAGAGTGCCTGTCCTTGCCTGCTTGGTAAACTCTGGGGGCTCACAACATGTTTTGAAGTCCTGCCTAGAAGGGTGCAAATTTTTGTGGTGTCTTGATAAGCAGACGAGGGGGTTTTGGTGTTTAAATTCAAGAAGGTGACAACATTTAAGTAGAGAAAGAATGTCAGTAGAAAAACTGATTGGTTGAGACTGAATAAACTGATCTAGAGATGCTGATCTTATATTACAGCTATTTCAGGGCCAGAACCTCAGCTAGCATAAATTAATGAAGTTCCATTGAAACCAGTGGGGTGCCACCAATTTACACCAGCTAAGTAGCCAGCCTGAGATGTTACTAATTCCGGGTGACATAATCCCATATGATGCTTAGCACCTTCAGTACGGTAAGGTATTTAGAAGTCCAGCCACATTTCCTGTTTCTCAGTAATACCCTCCTCTTTTTCTGTCCTTTGTCACTTCTGCACGATGTACGTGGCAGTAAACAAGAGACTAGCTGACTTACTGGCATGGATGAAAGATATACCCCCCAGCAAACACATTGGAGAGAAACACCTGATGACATAGCTTGTCAAAACGGTGAAAACGGTGGCTATTGAACCTTGACTTCATTACTTCAGCCACACTGGTTAGCTCAAGGAGACCGCTCCTGTGTAGAGAGTATTTTCCTGATACCTGATGGCCACCTGGAGCTGGAGGAGCTGTGTTTCATTTTCTGCACACAGCCAGTAAGAATATAAATAGAACAAATATATATCCGTTTTAATACTCCACTCTGTATTATGTATCAGTGGAGATATATCTGTGTTTCCTGCCTAATGAAGCATATGATCTTGCATGGTTTGAGGGTGACTCACTGAGCTTTGCTATTCTGTCAGACAGTAAAGGTGCTAAAAGTGAGAATTTTCTTCACCCTACATTTCCCCTGCACTGATCTGCTTGAAACAATGCCTCTCTTTTTAATGTATTTTTTAGAGAAGTGTGTACTGAAATCTTAGTGTCCTAGTAATTACAGATAAAAACCTGCTTCTTATTTAGTTTATTAAAATTTACAATATAAATGCAACCCCCCTTCTACATTTGCTGCAATGCAGTAAGACTATACAAATAGGAAAGCACTCCCTTTCTCCATGTTACAAAACAAGATTCATTTTACCAAGTTTTAACCACCCAAGTCTTACATGTCCAATTGAAGCTCCTTGCCTAGGCTGTCTTTACAGTCAACAGAGAAAGGAGGAATGAATCGCTTTGTGGACATGCTTAATCCACATCCTTCCCTTAACGCATTAACATCCCCTGAATATGTCTGGGAGTCTCTGGTGACAGCCTAGACACCCAGTGTAAAGGCAGTTTTTATGTTTTAGTTGCCTATATCTGTCCACATCTGTCTACACATCTGTCTTACAGTCTTACACCATCTGATTTTTTCCTTCGATCTACAGCAAAGTACTGGTGTGATTTCACTTGCAGCATCATATGGCTCATGTGCACTCTCTGGAATCAAACATCATTTGTCTGGAGTACAAATAAGAAACTATTACACCACCAAGTTCCCCTTTTCTTGCAGTGTTGTAACCACTCACTCTTTTTTGGAAGCAGGCTTTTCTCTGACCTCTGCAGGCTTTGGGTCAGCTGCTCACTAAGCTAAGTGGGGAAGAGGATTACTGAATTTCAGAAAAATACAAAGGAGACTAGATACAAGGTTCTAAAAATGTTCCTTATCAACACATCTGCTTTAGAGAAGCTTCCATTTGCCCAAGTGATTATTTTACATTCAGAGAGGTGTGTGGAGTAGTTTTTAAAAGGCAATTGGGTTTAGGAAAATAAACTGATGGCTCTTACATGGGGAACAGAAAACACGTACTCAGCCAGTACAGAGAGCAAACATATAATTAATGATGAAATTGCTGATTCTAGCTT
This sequence comes from Geospiza fortis, assembly GCF_000277835.1. NCBI lineage: Eukaryota > Metazoa > Chordata > Aves > Passeriformes > Thraupidae > Geospiza > Geospiza fortis. Next base: position 6,832,859 of record NW_005054306.1, read on the forward strand.
TAATATCAAGTCCTCCCAGTGCAAAATTTTGCACTGAGATTTAAAAAAAATACAGATGACAGTTTTAGCAAGTACCTGAACTTCTGAAGAAATAAATACACTGCCTTTGGAAAGAAAAATGAAAAAAAGAAACATCACTAAATTCTAACTCTTGTATCTTGCCACATTTTTCAAGCAATATCTCCAGTTTAGAATTTAAAAATCATGGTTTTGAGGCCAAATAAGTTTCCTTTCAGTCTTTAGTCTTTTATCCTGGATTTTCTCCAAATGCCTGGCATCTCCTCTTGCCAGAGGAGCCTCTTTTTCTAAGCAATTAGACATCTTTTCCATATAGGTCCAAAAACCATAGTGAGGAGTAGCCCTGATAAGAATAGTCCTTCTAGGTCATAAAGGCAAGAAGTCTCTCCAGCTGCTTAATGCCCAGTTGTCTGATGTCAGGAAAGGCGTTTGCCAAATCAAACAGGTGTTTCCCTCTGTAAAGGGGCACTCACGGGACCTGGAAAGCTATAGTGCTGTCTTATATGTGCAAATGTAAAAACTGATGTCTGAAAATAGATGGTCCAGTTATTTTTACAGCAATGTAGGGCTGTCCTTCTAGCATGCTGCACTTCTTGGAACTGGGGAAGAACAGACTATCTTTCAGCGATGAATGGGAACTCTGGTGACAGGGCCTGTGCTCAGGAAATTCCCACTGAATTCAAAACCCACTGGTGTCTCAGTCCTCCAGCTGGATAGTGCTGCCCTCACTCAAATATTGTTAGTGCTACTTTAAGCCCAAAATCAATGTCTTGGGAGAACCTGCCAGAGTAAGAAGGAAAAGCTCTAAACTGGTAGGGGGAAGGAAAAGCTCTAACCCTGGTCCTGAGTTTCCAATGTAGCAGCATCAGGAGGTGCTGGTATTGGCCAGGCGTGTTTATTGACACTCGATGCCTGCTTTAGAAGGGTAACTCTTGCAACAACACAGCATGTGCCCCTTTTGCCATCCCCATGCTATCCTGCTAGCATGCTGTCCACTAGCAGCCTGTCTGTATTGGTTTACCCACACTTGCCATCTCTGTGTCACACTGCACTGGCATTAATGGTATTGAGAAAATCTAATGTTTTTCATCTCTCCCACCTATGAAAATCACCAATAGCATGCATGGATCTCCTAGAAGTGTGGCTAGGTAAGACCCAACAGAATTTGGAAGATGTAAGGCTAAGTATCTTAGCTATTTTTGAGGCATGTGATTTCACTTTGCTTGACATTTGTCTCTTTCTTTTGAAACTAGGTCACCTGGTGAGAGCAAGCATTTCTTGGCTGGATGCTTATGGCTGGGGTTTCATTACACACAAAGGCCAATGACCATGTAACATTTTTGGAAAATATTGTCGAGGACAATCCATCATGGAACAGATTTTGGATTATTTGTTTTGGCTGTCATCTTTCTACTACTACTATGAACACAAGGAATACTTCACTTAGACCCAGCTAGAAATGAATACAAATTTTAAAAATCACTAACTTATTATACAATGTGTTACAAATTACAGTCTGAGACATATTCCATGCCCCAAACTGTTTTTGACAGGGTCATAGTGGAGCACACATTTTAGTCTGGAAACTCAAGTAGAACCTGAATGGCCTTTTCTTGCTTAAATCAGCCTCACTTCTGGAGCCCACATCTTACTGAATTCCACTTCATGAGATTTACATGGCAGGCAGAAAAACTGTCAAATTAATTCAGGGCTGGAGAGCTACAGAAAATTGGCATGCATGTGTCCTTGATCAGAAAATCCAGCAACAATAAGACATCACGAGGACTCTAGAGCTTCAATCAAGTAAACGGCATAACATTTTAATGGACTTATTAAGACTGTGCTTGAGGAAAGAGGGAGATAACCTACAGGTGCATTATAAATATACAGGAAAATAAGTATGGCATTATACATGTAAAGAGCTAGTCAAGTGTTTAGTCTTTCAAAATCCATTTAAATGGAAGGATGATATGCAGATGAATAAAATTCAAGCTACCCTGTTTCCTGAAGGGTATTTCCTATACCAGAATCACCAAATGAACCTGAGAAGTTAAGAAGGACTTTTGAGAACTGAAGCATGAAAACATTGAATGGAAGCATGAAAACAGTTGCTTTGTCATCTCCTCCCAGTGCAGATCCAGCAATGGGTCTGAGGCAACAGCAGGTGGGCAGAACCTATGGAAAGGGAAGAATGAGAGGAAGCCAGAAGAGGGAACAGGACAGCTGGTGGAGAAAAGTCCAAGGCTCAGGAAGAGAGTGTGCCAAGTAAAAGTTCTGACAGCCAAAGCTCTGCCTACACTGAATTGCTCTGCTTACCACAGTGGGCCAGATTTTACCAACTAAGTTATTATAAACAAGTTTCATGGAGCCTGATTTTAAAAGTGACTCCTCTCAACAGATTCTCTGACTAAAATTACATTATACAGTACAGAGCTATTATTAAGACCACCTTTAAAGTCCCTTATACTACCATATTTTCTGTACTAAACAGATTTTTTTCAAATTTTTATCCTTCAAACTGACACTTCATGGAAGCCTCAATCCATGTTTTCCTTTGCATCTCGGTAATTTCTAAGAATGCAACTTTTGTTCCTGGCAAGTAAACAAAACAATGGGTTTTTTCTGTGACCTCTGCTGTGCGGCAGAGCCTGAAATTTTGGCAAAATATTGTTTCTTACATTAAGAATATGTATTTGTCATCCCAGTGAAAGTAATTATTTGCTTAAATTGAGCAAGTTAACAGCTGGAGAAAGATCAGGCTTATCTGACACAGCCTAAGCAGAGACTTGCACTGAAACTAAAACTCTTTCAATGTTACATCTGCGCCGGGTCTATTCCACCACAAACATGGCAACCAACCTTCCAGCCCCTTTCCCCAGTTCCAAGCAGCAGAAATGTAGGTTTCCACAGAAATTTTAGCCCTACTAAAGATTTTGGCAGATATTGATGTAATGCCACAAGAACTTCTTAACTCTGTTAGTTTTCATGTCTCTGTTGCCTGTGGAGTTAGGGAACACAGAGGAGAGATGTCTAAGCCAGGAAACCAAACTAGCTCAGGAGTGGGTACAAGCAATTGAATCAGTACGGCCCTGTGTCCAGTGGGTGCTGTGCTCCTGTAGCCATCTGAAAATTAAACATCTAGTCTGAGATACTATAGCTGAGATTTTGGACACTATCCTGAGCAATGTGTGTGGGGGGACCCTGCGTGAGCAGGGATGTTGGACTGGGTGACCTCCAGCGGTCCTTTCCAGTCTCCTCCATCCTGTGATTCTACATGAACCAAATTAAATATGGCAAGTCACCCGGATGCCAGCCATCATCAGTGAAGAGTAAGGCAAAAGGTGACCCCTTTCCTGCTGTCATGCATGCCCAAAAAACAGGAGCTCTCACTTTCTGCTTCTGACTGCAGATATACTTAGAAGACTATCCTAGATGAGGCTCCTAGCCTGTAGACAGCTGCATTTAGGTGAGATAAAGTCCATCCAAAATGTAAGGCCTATTAGCTTGGGCATAGTGCCTAATTAATTGGCTGTAGTCCTTTCCTGAGCTAATGCCAGGCTAACATTTGTGCCAGACTAAGTATCTCTTTCCTCAATGTTGTTATTGAGAGTTAAGATACCCTTAAAGAAACTAAAGAATAACACTATATGCAAATTGTTTTTCATTATAGCATAAGGATGCAAAATCAGCTGTTAAAAAAGCATGAAATGATAGATTATCTGTACTGGTCCCTGCATGTCTTTATAAAGTTTTTAGTCTTGTGATGTAAACATGCCATGAACAGACTGGATTTGATATAAAGAGAAACCACAATGGAAATACACTGACATTTGTAAAGCTTCACCAAATTATAAAGATTAGCAAAATATCAAATCAAGTGACAATTGAACAATGCCAGTGAATTGAATATAGATAGTATCCTGAAGAAAAATGTCTATGTAGTTGTGTAATTGAGTACTGTATCGTTCCTGGGATGGATCAGGAAGTTCTCAGGAAAATATGAAGTACTGAAGTATCAAAACTGTTTGTGAATCAGTTCCTAGTTCAGCAACAATTTGTGAAGGGAAAAAAGAAAACCACCAAAAAATCACCTCCAAAGCAAAGCCTTTAGATATTTTAGAAAGAGTCAGGTTTGGTTTTTCTAGAACGGAAAGTAGTTCTTTAGCTATTCAATATTTTTCATTATAAAACCATAGCATGCAAACAGATTAAATGAAAAAATTAATCTGTGAAATAAAAGTGAAATATTTCAACTGATAAAAACTTTCTTTTTGTAGAATTCAGATCACATTTTTTAGTAATATTGTTTACTTTTTCCTCAATATTTAGTTAGCCAAGAATTACTGAAGGATGCGAATAGATTACTATTCTGACCCAGCCAGGATGTTCCATCTAAATTTCCATATTTAAATGCTTTACATCCCAGCTGCACTGACAACTTCAAATTTAGCATTACCTTTTTCTTAGGTAACACCTTTAGCATACCCTTTTTTCTTAATTCCTGTCTTCAGAACCTTAATAATGTTCTTATATAATTGAGTTTTGTTGTGTCCCATACCTTAAGTGTGTCTTCCCTAACACCACTTAGTTTATTTGTTCACAGTGTGCAGAGCATAGGCAAGACCTGAATGACCAGGGTTTGGCTTGGATTAAGGCTACCTTACTAGGGTGCCTAAATGGTGCCTCACTTGCAGGTGGCTGCTGAGCCAGTACTCCTAGAGGAAGTGCCTAATGGCCATGTTTATCTCATGGAAAGAACCTATATGTCTTTGAAATTAAGACAGATTTCCACATGGAAACCTTCTAAGGCTCTCCAGTCTCTGCAAGGAACTTAGGCATCTATTGTAGTGGAACAGGGTTGTGAACTACCAAGAATTCAGATGCAAACTGGATGTCTCTGTGAGTCAGGCTTAATTACAACCTCATCTGGGCCTTTTTGCTTGGTAATCCTACACATCCTTCATCTAATTCATTGTACCTCCCAGGCACAGAATGAACCTTTACATGTTCAGTATGATAGAGCTAAATCTTTGCTGTTTCCATGTAACAGCCAGAGAATTTAAGGCAGTGACAAATGCAGGGCAGAAGCCACAAGAAGAGCGGGTGCTGGCCCAGACTCACCTTCAAAAGCTTCATTGATGACTCCAGCTGATGCCTCTCTGTTTTCAAGGCAGCAGATGAAGGACAGTGGAGAGTGTCTTATCTCTTGCAGTTTGTCATGAATACAAGAAAAAGTAGGTCTGGTGTGAGGGTCTTGGGACCAGCATCTTGTCATTAAATCACATCTGAAAAAAAAAATTTAAATGCAAACAAAAATTATAATAGGGTAATTAATCTCAACAATTACCATGAAAGATCTGGGAAGCAAGTTTGGCCTGAAAAATTTCTGTGTGGTACAAAGATCATCATCAGCTGCTGAGGCAATGAAAAACAAATTAAAGATCAAATTAAAGTCGAGAATAATTACTCTAAAACATTTTAATTTTTCGACAATGGATATTTTTGAGATTGGAAGCAGATATAACATTTTTTTTAAAAGGCACATTTGCTATGAACATCTACTCTCCCTGAAGAAGTCAGGAATACTTTCTAAGAAAGCAGACAAGGAGGAAATTCTCGCTCAGAAAAAAATTTAAAACAAAAAAAGGAAGCGTAAAATCAGAAATTAACCTGAAGTTTTCAATTTATTTAATCCTCTTTCAACTCAAGCTACCTTACATTCAGGAGAAGTTCAAGGCAAACCCTCCAGCACACGGAGAGTTAATTTCAACTTCTACCTCCAGACCAAAACAAATATGAATAGGCTTTCCAAAGGCAAACACAGTATGAATTTCCTCTGCGTGCAGGGATTCCAGCCCACCTTGGACAATACTATTGCTACCATTTAGTGGAAAATTTACCTCCTGTTTGTCTAAATGATAGGGTTGGTTTTTATTCCTTGCTCAAGGTGAGTTTATGCTACACAAAACCAAATCCTACAAAAGCCAGGGAGAGACAGGCTGAAAACCAAAACACAGCCAACACCTGGACATGCTAAGTGTCGGGAGTGGAAAGAGGTCTCCGAGTCTCAAAACCAGAGAGCAGCCAGTGAAAGGCTGGTTCAGGAAGCTGCATCTGGAATGTGGAGCATTTACCTCTAAGCCTTAAGTTCAAACCCTCCCCTGACAAACATCCTCCCAGACCTGCTGCTATGTGACACCAGGCGTTAATCTGTTATGTGAAATGAATTGTCTTGCTCAGATCCTCACTTATCCATCTTAAAAAGATGACTGCTGTCCTTCACCACAACTGGGCATCTTAAAAAGCCCTTGGTGACAGCTGGGAGGAATCGCTTGGCTTCTGATTTTTCAATGGTATTTTTCATTAAAATATTAGTGTCAAGTGAGAATGTGAGTAGAAAAATTGTTTCAAAGCCACTTGTCATCGACCTGTATTCTTGTGGTTTTCAAGATGAACAGAGTAATTATGTTTTTTTCAAAAGGATTCCATGAAATTTTGAAAATCTGTTTTAGGAATTTAAAAAGTGGTATTGGCTTCCTAACACTCTGAATCACTTCATCTGCTTACTTTCAGGTGTACTGGTTATTACTGATGACACTGGAAATATAGAAAGAAAAAAACTGAATAGGTCTCAAAAAAGGTTAAATAACTGGTTTTCCTTCTGCTGCCAGCAAAGTGTCTGTCACATTGAATTCCAGCTTTGGATGCTGGAAGCCAACAATCTTCCTTCTGGTCATGCTTTTTGGTAGGATATCCAGGCAAAAAAACATGAGCTCCGGTGCTGTGCTTCATCAGGTTTATACTTGGGCTCTCATGAACAGAGCCTTGTGGAAGAAACAGCCAGCCACTGACCAAGAAAGAAATAGGAAATGTTACAGAAGTCATAGACTCTTAGAATGTTTTGGGTTGGAAGGAACCTTCAAGGATCATCTAGTCCAACCCACCAGCCATGTGCAGGGACATCTTCCACTACATCAGGTTGCTCAATGCCCCACCCATCTGGCCTTGAACAGCTCCAGGGATGGGATATCTACAGCTCCTCTTGGCAATCTTTTTCAGTGTTTCACCACCCTTAGTGTAAAATAATTCTTTCTTATATACAATCTAAATTTACCCTCTTTTCATTTATGAAACAAGAACATTGCAAGTGTGGAATATGAATTTTTTTGTTTTGGTTCCTATGACCAATCTCTGCCTTTCTAAATAACTATTTTTATTGGAAAATCTGCTTTATAAAGCCATTCTGTTTTGCTATGGAGTAAGGATATTAACTTCTGCCAAAACTGTAATTCAGTACTGTAATTTTCTCATTTTAATTATATTCCGTGTTTTTATTTCCTAAATCAAATTACTTGGTGATTGGCTTAAAGAATCAGTACTGGTATTTTTCACTAAGTGTTTAATTCAGATAGGCTTTAGGTTTCTAATGACAAAAACTTTCATGCTCTCTCAGAATATATCTGCAAATTTTACATGTACAGCTATTTCTGGCATGACATTTAGCTTTTGAGGCATGCTGTGACATCCAAAGTTTTAAATTATATGGCACAAACTTTCATTAGTTCAGAAATGCATGAGTATGAGACCAGTGAAGACGGAGAAAGACAGCTCGACATGCCAAGATACATGTAAGTGACAGATTGAACATATTCCTATATTTTTGGGGAACCAAACATGGGCTAGCATCACTTCATGAGAAAGAGATCCAGAGGATTGCCCTTCTTTCATGGGGAAAGCTTGTCAGGAAGAAATGAAAAATGACAGTTCCAAACACAACATTAGCTAAAGGTTTATGACAGGTTCAAGAGCTAACCTTTACACTAGATGTACACCTACAAACCCACACTTCACGCCCGTGTTTTATCAGGCAGCAACAACTGAATGTCCAACAGAGCTGCTTATGTGGGGCTGGTTAGAATTTGAGAGCCTGGAAAAGTAAAGAACTAATATTCAGTATCAGATATTGGAGGCAGAATGTGAACATTCCTGAAATGCACTATAGCACACAGAAGCTACAAGCATTACCAATTATTCTCATATGAAATGGGAAATACAACTGATGTGTGATTTTCTTAGAAAATGAGAAAATTTATCATGATAAAAAGCCGCTGATATCATCTGATGCATTCTGTGCAAGCCCTTCATCTCTTTCACTTTGTTAATTCTTCCAGGGGATCATTGCCAGAAACAAATTGTAAAAAGCTTTTAGCTACCAAATAAAAAATTTTTATCAAAGTTGCTTGTGTAAGTTTGCAAAGGACTGAGCATTCCTGAAACTGCAACTTCAAGTCAGCAAATGTCCTGGTGCTTGTACAAATTCTCTAGGCTGCAATCCACAGCCTTTGAGGATTTGTTAAATTATAAAGTTCTGACTCAGTTCAGTCCAACCTTGGCATTCTCTTGCATGCAAGCCTCATACCCACGTGGCTGTGCCAGATGTGGATTTCTGATGAAAGTGTTTTTACATTCATAGATCTAATTCATGTTTCAATATATGTGTCTCATTTATACATCCCCAAGACCCTTTTTCGATTCTTTACCAAGCTTTACCTAGCCACAGTTCTCTGGGGAAAAGTAGTTCCTGGAGTAGCAACTAATGGAGGCAAGGGGAAGAAATTTTCCCCCCTTCCAAATAAAAAACCAAACAAACAACCCACTTCCTTCATGCTTTTGCACCCTAAGGTTTCTGTGCCAGCCCTGCTTGCACTTGCAGTGTAAGCCCATCACAGATTCCTAAACACTTCTCAGCTGAAGTACTTTGGCCTTTGAACTCTCTTCCTATCAGCGATGGTTTGTTTTGTCAAATGACAATGAGCAAGCCAAAGTGCTGAGGAGACAATTACTGACTGCTGATGTCCTGATGCAGGTTCAAAACCACAAGGATGGAAACAGGAATGTCAAGAATCCCGGCATGCCATTAATGACCTAGCAAAGCAGCAAAAAGCTGTTTATGCTACTGACAGAAGCTGCATGCAGGTGCTGAGTGTTCACCAAATGAGATAAAAGATGGTACAAGAGTCTAAGCCCATCAGCTCTTTGGCTTTCAAAAACTACTATTAGGCACTGATCCTACAACAGGCAGACCAGTATGTAGGACCTATAGGCTATGCTAAATTCAAGATCTGGGACCTTAAAAATTATTTCAAGCAAAAGTTTCTTGATTTTTCTGAAGATCTAGTAACTTGTTTTAGGGCAATTTATGAGCCTTCGCTTAAGTTTGAGTGTCAGACTAGTACATGGATATAGCTGCCTCCTGTGCTTTTTTATTCACAGCACAGATGTACGAAAGTTTTTGAGGAAACCTTTCTCAGAAAATATTACAATTAAAATTTCTTTGGGCTTTCATTTGTTCTGTGACTTCCAGTTCTCCCTCTGTTATTAAAGTAAAATTCCAATCTCTTCAGTTCCTCCAAGTGCTAAAGCTTGGTTTGGGGTTTTTCTGTGTTTTTATTGCTAATTTGGTATTTCAGTTATATCTACATAATGATAAATAATCACCTTCTCTTAACCTCAGAACACAGTTACTGGTGTAAGATCTATCATGGAGGGATTGGCTTGCCAAACACAGAATTATTCTCAGGTCTTTTCCTCAGCCCTGGGAGTAAGAATTGTTGATTTTCAGTAGCCTCCCCTATTTGTACAACCAGCTGTCAAGCGCATTGCTGTGACTGCTTTTGCTGAGCGGGTGATAAAGAAATTGAGACATGAAATTAGACAATACTGAGTGATTGTTAAGCTCATGTCCTACTTCCTCCTTCATACACCTCTGGACAGTATGGGTTTGATTCACTTGATGTATTTATTTTATTCTGTTTAACTGCAAGAATTTTGCAATTAAACCTGAGTTTTGTGTTCAAGACACAAACAGAAATTGAAGGATTTACTTATCCAGTTCAGATAAAGACTAACCAGAGGTGCAGACTTCCCTTTTCCTGTACGGCTTCAGCTTTTCTTTTTGGGTTTTTTGAGTTCTCTCTACAAAAGGCAGAGTTTATTTTTTCACTTTTGTTCTAATATTAGCCTATTCCTGCACTTACCATTAAGAAAGAGTTTTATCTACAACCACAGAAACATGATGTAGAGAGAACAATAAAGTCTTAGAGCCATCTTAACTTCCAACCAATATCTTCAGGTACTCTCAGCCTGTTCTCACACTGCTACCAGATCCATGCCTTAAATTCTTATTCACAGGTTTGTCTACTGGATGAATTAGCATGTTGGCCAGTTTCATTGGAAATGAAAGTGGAGGATGTTGGGCCCTTCATGGGCATGACCAATCTTCAAAATGATGACCAACTGGCAAAAAGCCTCTTGCCTCTTATAAATATTATCAACAACATTTAAACAAAATTAACTTACAGGTCATCAGGACAATTGTTTGGAGTTTCCAGCCTTCCTCCTGATCGTACATGGTGTAAAACTTCTGTATTGGAGAAACCTGGATATGGCTGTTGACCTAAAGTCAATGTTTCCCACACTAGTACACCAAAAGCCCTGAGAAACACCATGAAAAAAGAAAAAGAGAAAAATTAATAACCATATTCATCATAAAATCTCCCTATTAGCAGTTAGATTGTCTCTAACCTAAGAATAAGACTCAGAAAAATTAGGAGTAAGAAGACAATTCTGTTTTGTCCCTAAGCCAGCCTTGGAATAGCTAAAATAAATGTGTAGAACTGAGATGCTTTCCCAGACTCATTGAGCTGCAGCTCAGAAGATACTGAGTGCCCAACATCTTCCCCAGGAAACACTCAGATTGAGCATGTTCTCATATAAACTGGTGTTCTGAAATCTCTAGAGTTGTGGTTTAAATTGGAGAAAGACAAGTTCTTCCAAGCACCACTTGTGGAGCAATCAGCATCTCATTTGGTTTGGCACAGAGTACTAAACTACTTTCTCAGATAAGAGCAAGACTAGCAGTCAGATAGATAGGTGCAGGCAGTAAGGACTTGGACAAGACCCATGGGCTGAGTACATGTGGCCACTGAAATCTAAACTTGCGTGAATACCAGGTTTCATGGATCTGGTTTAGTCTGGGGTTTTGGGGTTTTTTTGCCATGTCTCCTGACAGTGGGTCTCTACTTCTTCACACTAAACTCAAAGCCACTCAAAGGCACACTTTTAGCTAACCTTCACAAAAAAAAGTACTGTGACCTTCTCCTGATGATGCTGCAAAGTCTGGTCTTCAAAATAAAGAAGTCACTAGAAGAGGGTGAAAGGGCAAAGTATTTGGCTGTTGGAAGAAAATGTCAATAAACCTAATGGAAAACAAAATGGAACAGCATGCAGGCAGGCAGTCAATTCAGTGCCCAATCAAGCAAAAAGCACATTGTGGGCCTGGTACAACTGTAAAATTATTTGAGTGACATTAGTTCCTTCCAGCCAAAATCCAAAGATCTTACAGCATAAAGAAATATATCCATGAAATATACTGTCATAGTGTCAAATATTTCATTAGATACTCAAAATTTCACTTAGGAGGAAGTCTTCCTGAGCCTAAAAATTATTAGAGATGGCAATATACAACCCTGTAATTCCTCCTCTAAACCAATATTTTCTTGCTGCAGAATTTATTATGGTTATTGCCACAGCTTTGTGGCTGCTATAACTCACCAGACATCAGAGCGACTTGTAAAGACACCATCAATAAGGCTTTCAGGAGCCATCCATCTGACAGGGAGTAGACCTTCTCCTCTTTTTCTGTAATAATCATTTTTATAGACATCTCTGGCAAGCCCAAAATCTCCTATCTTTACTATCCGGGATGAACGCCCATATTCCTTCTCAGACACAAGGCAGTTGCGAGCAGCCAAGTCCCTGATTTGTAAGGCAGAGAAAAGAGGATGGAGTTAGCATGGCAGAAAAACTCAGGTCTGTAAGTCATCTGGCTCAACATTCTCTTCAGAGCAGTGCCAGCCCAAGACTGGATCAAGTGATTTAGGGCCTCACCCAGTTAAGTTTGGCATATCTTCAGGACTGGAGATGACACAGCCCTTCTGGACAACCTGTTTCAGTGATTGCTCTGGGATGTAGTGAACAATATTATCTAATTTCCTTTGCTGTAATTTGTGCTTGTTGCTTCTCATCTTTTCCCTGTACCTCTCTGAGAAAAGTCCAGCTCTGTGTCCTCTAAAGCTACCCACTAGGCAGCCAAAGACACCACATGGATCTTCCACTTGTCCTTCTCTCTGTTGCACTGGATATGATTCTGGCCTAGGGTGCAGTCCTTGGTTCAGATTTTAGAGTAGCCCACTATTTTGGGAGAGAACTGTGAGTGATATTTAGCAGAAGAGCATAGCCTTAAGATTTTACTCCAGTGCTCTCTCCTGTCATGTTACATTGTGAAATTTTTCTAGACATTTTTTCCTGGGTAAGATAATGAGTCCCAATACTGTGGGTAAGCCTGGGAAGACTAAGGAAGTACACTCTGTACCTGTGTATAAAATGCATTTTCTCTAAATAGACACAGCCTTTGCAAACATCCAAACATATGTCCAAGAGGTCAGTGACACTCAGTAAAGGGCTCCGGAGCTACAAGAAACAAAGACAGAAGTTAGCTATTCTTCCAGCTTTACCAGCTCAGAATGACAAACTCCCCATGTGAGATTTCCTCACTGAAATATATTTCTCCATTTGAAATCAGTGTAATAGTTTTTTCTAGTAGAACACATGTATATGCATTTCAACACTGTGTAGATTTGATCTGATTGTGTAAATGAACTATGCAATTGCTATAATGCTATAAAATTTCATTTTGACCTCACATCATGCCATGCATATTCCCAATCCACGCACTAACTGGAGAAAAAATTTACTTGAAATTGTTTATCCTTTTTTCTTTTCTTTCCTTCTAAAGAATTTGAGGGCGCAGGGACAGTATATTCTTATATGCTCGGACTATGGCTCTCACATTAAGGATATTGTTGTTATTCAAAGACAAAAAAAAAAACCCTCTATGATTCCTAATAAACCACATACATGACCACCATTATTTATTACCACTTTCAAAAGGACAATTTATGATTTTCACAGTGAGAAATTAGCAGACATCTCATGACTGAAACCACAATTTTGGTCAGTGATCTAATGACATTTAATCTTCTTCACAGCATCACTGATTGCAAGGTCAGCACTGAGTCCCAGGGTGTTAAGGAAAAGCCAGGCCAGACCTTGCAAGTACAGAAACAGCTGAACATCAGCATGGACTTTTAGAAAGGGAAAATTTGAGAAACTGGGCAGTTACAGGTTAAAAGTATGAATCTTATGGTCTTCACCTTTTTCTTTCTTGCTCCTCGTAAATAGCTAAGCAGATCCCCTCCTTCCATCAGCTCCAGGATAAGATACTGAGGTTCATTTAACAGACACACACCAAGTAACTTCAGAATGTGGGGATGATCAAATTTGCTAAACAGAAGGAAACAACTGTAAGATGACATATGAGAAATTCAGCTGGTTGATAACTAACAGAGTGTTTATATTTGCAAGCAATGAATGAGCAGTTTGGCCTTTACAAGCCTGCTTCTATGAACATGATTCAGTAGCTCTGCCTGGATTTGCTCAGTCATGAGGAGAGTTCAGGGACATCCTTCCAAAACACAGGCTTACACTGTCTTTGACAGTCACACTTCATCTTATTTCCAGGAAGCAAAAAAAAGTTGTGAAATGGCAATTTCTTCTAGGAATAAGATGATTCATCATCTGTACGTTAAAGATAGCTACATTATTTTAATAGAGTATTTTCACTACTATATTCACAGTAGAGCTGCTGATTCAGAGAAATCCACAAAAGTAAAAGCACAAGGTGCAATGTA
>NW_005054306.1:6846723-6853607 GCF_000277835.1 Geospiza fortis
GAGGAAGAAAATACATATGAGTAATACTTCTAAGTATACTAGCAATTGTTTGTATGTGTGTCTAAGACAGGGATTACCACAGAGTAATCAGTACTCTCAGTACTGCAAGTATTCTTCAAAGAATGAAGAATATTTATTGCCTCTGACAGTGCCTGTGTTTTTTTAATCACTTCACTTGTTAGAAAATGGTTTTCCCCTCTCACACTGCATGAAAGCACTTGCACAAGCAGTCAGAGAAACTTGACTCTATTGGGAGAATTGATGGTGTCCAAAATGCTGTCAAATGCAGCAGTGTAAACAAACAAGAGAGGGACATTTTCCTTCTAATCTCTTTCAATTCACCTAATCTCAGGTGTGGGCAAAGACTCTTGCAAAAAGTGCGATTTAGAATCTGACAGTTCCCCCTGGCCCTTTGCACGTACCTCTCAATCAGACAAACTTTGGCACTTTCAGGAACAAAAAGAGGGGAAGGAACACCTGGCACTTTCCTCTGCACCCAGTGCAGACCTTTCTCCACTGGACTATCGTGCCTTACTTCCCGAGGGATGGGACACACACAAGAATTTCCTGCAGGTATTTGCACACAAATGACTCTCCAATAACCAATGTCAAATGACTTTTTGAAATAGAAGCAACTCAATTTTCCCTCTGCTGCATAGCAATAAAAAGGAACAAATAGTTCTGGCTTAACTGAGCCAATATGCATAACATTACAAGCCAAATTTTAATGAACATCCGGAAAGGCAAGCATAATAAAAGTTGCACCTACGTATCTTGCAACTTGCATCTTATATATCTTATCTGTTTGTAAGCACTCAGATGCACTTGATTTTCCTTTCTATCCTTGGTTTAATTTATGTGACCTCACAGATGAACGTCAAATGAAATCATTAAACCCTCCATGATGGAATAAAATAATTATTTTTATATTAAAAAATTAAACATTCAAATAATATTAAATAAACATTATTACTACTACTACTACTATTATTATTATTGGTTTTGTCATTGCTGCTGCTGCTGGTGGTTTTAATGACTATGGGGATTATATAATACTTAAACTTTGCTATTCTCTTCATTTCTGATTCATTGTATTGGTGTACATATGGGCCCGTGTCAATGTCTACATTTAAATGCAAAAAATTTTCAATTATATACTCTTCCAGGATTTCTGGGTTTGGGTTATTATCTGCAACAAGAATTGAGAGAACCTCAGAAACTTTTACTATGGGTTCATATAATTTCTGTACTACGCAGAAAAAAACACCTTAACTGTGTTTATGACTACTAGGTAGACTGAAGATGGATTATGAGGAACTTACACACAACTCTTACTCTTTATCATTAATTTGCACTTTAATGACATGGTCAAATTTTGTTTTTAATAGTCCTTTTACCTCATTCGGTTACAGTGTGTCATAAAAGGCAAAAAATGCAAGATATATTTTTTACGTATGTAGCCACAAAAATATTTGGAATGCTGTGAAAATCAATTTCCAGTTTAATAACACCACATTTCTGCACAGAAATAAATCCTTCATTTTTTTAAAAATTGCTTTACTTCTGCACAGATGAAATAAAAGTCAAAAAAGTGCAAAAGTGCATCTGAAAACTAAACTACACTCTCAGTCTTTTAGTATCAGTTGAAAACTACAGTTGAACTTCTTGTTTCTGGGGACACTAGAAAACAAGATTTCCAGCTGAAACACAAACCTTGTTATGTGAAATTCTTGCAGTGGTGGCAGATGCATAATTTAACACTACCTCAATAGAAGGGGTATGTGGCAGCCCCTAGTGGCACATTTTTAAAAAAATATTTTCCACTGTAAATTACAACTTCAAGGCATCAGTTTATTCTGATTTGTTTCCTTCAGTAAAATGGGATAAGTTGAATTCTGACCATTGCCTTTAGCAACTAACTTGGTTTAGGGGAGCAAAGATCCTGAAATACACTAGTACAATCCAAAATAAATCCATGATATGAGCATATTGAACTTGCAGTCTATGTCTTAAATTTTGCTTATCAGATTTATAACTTTAGTTACATGATATTCATCAGTAGTGATTTACTAGTTTGGCAGAAACACAAAAATGCCAAATAATCTGTTTAGAGGAAAGTGCTGCTTTCATTCCCCTGGAAAGCCACCACCCTCAGGTGATACCAGCTTTGAAGGGTGCCCAGGGACAAAGCTGTCCCTACCTCATTAAGTGTGCTTCCTTCAAGAATTCACTCTTCTCGTGGTCTGTCGCACCCTTCTTCAAAGTCTGCTCAACGGAAAGCAGAAGCGTAGAAACATTTCATCATCATCACTGTTACTACATGGTGCTTAAGTAAAACAATCAGACATAGATGTGGCCTTACATACACATTATTTTCCAGAAATCATTGAGCTGAGCTTTAAGACATTTGCAAGAAACACTGCAAAGAAAACACCCAGATCAGCTCAACACCCATTTCTCAGGTAAAACCTCTGAGACAGATCTCTCTGCCCATCCCATTCTCTTGCAAGAGAACAGATTATTATGATTACCTTGACTGCTACTTTGGATTCTCCACTTCCATCTGCCAGGATATCTACTGCAGTCCCTTCATATACCTCTCCAAAGGCTCCACTTCCTAACAATTTGTGTAAGTTGAGTTTGTCCCGAGGGAAAGCTGGCAGTGATTCAATCTCTGCTTGAGAAGGAAGAGTGCTACAAAACAGCAATACAAGTCACTCATTCATACCTAAGGATGTCTGAAATTCTATAAAAATTCAAAAGAAGCTGGTACTATTTGTGTCATCAGGTATACTTAAGGGGAGCTCAAGTGAGGCCTGGATGTTTTGGAAGTTACTGGAAAACACCAGGTCTTCTCCCTTCCCTGTGCACTTGTGTTTCTTGCCAGAGTGACATGAAGGATGGGCTAGGGGGGATCCAGACTGGGCTGTGTGCCAGAGGGGCAGCATGGCAGGGCATCATTTGGAGCAGATCTGCCCTGCAGCAAACATGCAGCTCTTAACTCTACCTTGAGGTTTCAGGGATCAGTGCCCTGATGTAAACTGGTCCAGGGAAGACCTCTTTGATGTTTTTCTCCTTGAAATACATTTGCTCTGAGGACATACCGTATGGCATAGCAGGCATTGGCTAGTCCCACTGTTTCAGCCATCCCTCTGAGTTGAGCTAGCTCTTTATCTTCCTTGATAAACACTATCTGTCCAGGCAAGGCCGGTTTTCTGGATTTCAATCTTTGTTTCCATACTGGAATAGAAAAGGAGATCATTAAGTGTTTCACCCTGAAAGTAAGGTCAAGTTTTTAGAAGAACCCACACGAGAGTTCCTTAAGCACTCCTGTGCTCTCCAGGCAGGTAAACAACAGCAAGAAATTACTGAGGATGGAGTGAATTTCTATCCTGTCCTTCATACCATGTAATATAATAAGCCATCTCTAGGGCCTCAAAGAATGAGAATATACAAATTCCTCCCAGCTCCCATCCTAGGGGGGGGAGCATTTTCCTAAATCTGAAGGCCAATCATTTCCCACCACCTGAACTGCCTTTCACCAAGGCTTGGCAAACCAAGGGTAAACAAAAAACTCAATCACATACCAAAACCAAACAGCATGACCACAGCCAAACACAGCACAACAACTCCAACCACAGAAACAATGGCAATGATGGTGCCCATGGACATCATGCTATCTGTTAAAGAGAAAAGAAAATTTGTTTAATTACTGTGTATGCATGCAATGTCAATCCTATGCAGCAGAGCACACCTGAGAGAACCCTTCAGCTCCCTGCTATGTAAAAGTCTTTCACTGCACAAAGTTCTCTTGTAGGCTCTATGTGGATATGTATTTGGTCAGACTAATCCTTCTCCCCCAGACTTGGGCCATTCCTGCCACCTAACGTGTATGCAGAAATAGAAAATGCTGAACTGTTTGACTACTCAAGGTGGGAATTCCAAAAGCAGCCACAAAGTGAAAGTCTAATATTCTGGCTGAAGGCAAGAAGTAATTCCAATATTTTTACCCAGTGGGCAAGCTTGTCTTTTTTTCAAGAATCACATCATAAAGCAGAGTGGCAGAGTCACAGAGACAAAGTGCTATAAATGAGGAGAAGCACTTTTCAGGCCCACTGTTCTGAGCAAAAGAGCCTGGATGAGCACTAGCAGCAGGGGTCACAACAAAAACATAATCATTTATTACCTATTAGAGACATTATTTTATCTTTGCAGGATTATTCTTATTAAAATAGCCAGTCTCTGTTCCTAAATTGGTATGACTATTTAGAATAACAAAAAAAAGGATTAACAGGATACAAAAGTACAAGACATACCTTCACTCAAAATTATATCCATGCTAACATCACTGTATTCACCAAGTCCCAGTACATTTGCAGCTGCTGCTCTGAACTGGAAAGCTCCTTCCAAGTTCTTGGCCTTCCATGTGCAAATACTGCCACAGGAGCCATTGTAAACCACCTCCCACGTGGACTTCACATCACTGCTGTTGCCAGACTGTTTCCTGCAGCATGCACAGCATGACACAGGAATGTCATTAATGCCACGAGGGCAGTTGACTGCCTCACCCCCAGCCCATTCTTTCCTTCAGTTCCATGGTTTTCACAGCATTTCTCTGCCTGCATAAAAGCTCAATCTGGTCATGAGATTCTGGCTAAAGAGAAGAAAATTCTGCTGTGCCATTTCAGCTGTGCTAGGAAACAAATATCTTTATCTTGGCATTGGAAATTAAATACTAGAACACTTTAGACACAAAAAACCTGTTCAATATATGCCTGATTCACCTGTTTCAGTATATGCCTCACCACCAAGATTTCAAAATGTTCTTATTTAGCTTTCTGGCAAAAAAAAAAAAAAAAAAAAAAAACACAAAAAAAACCAAAAACAACAAAAAACAAATCTACTGTGCTAGAGCTTTTTTCCCTTCCAGACCCAGACCAATTCAGTGATTCAGTGTCTCTTGTGCATCAGGTTTCTCAAGCTAAATGGGAAGCAAGACATTGGCAGTGAAGATACCATTCTTTAGCTAGCCACTTTCCCATAGTATCTGCTGACTGCTGGGTGTATTTCTTCCTTTCCCCATTGGACTGAGATTGATTGCTCACAAGACCACATACTTAAACTTGAAAGGCCATATCTGAAATATCATTTCATGTCACACAACACCGCAATACATCATGTGAAATGACCTTCATGAGCAAGTCACTCATTCTCCCAACACACTTTAATGGAGAAAAAAGGCCAAACGCTTCTAAACCAGGAAGACATGGGAAAACTCATGCCCTTGGTGTGTACATGTTGCCACTAGAGCTATATGAAAAACAGAGGTTGATTAAAGCGGTTAGGCAAACATTTTCTAGAATGCTTTGCAAGTGGCCTAACATTTTTCTATCTGGTGTGAAATTCAGTCAAAACCATCAGCCTGTGTACATTCAAACTACAAGAGAAAAGCTGACTAATTTAAAAGACCACTTCAGTGAAGCATTATGATTCCATAGATAAATAAGAAGCTGGAGTCTGGAGAGCACAGCAGCTAATGCACAGTCCTGGCAAAGACCAAGGGACTGACCTTTCCTTACCCATTTGCAGCAAGTCAGGTACAGATTGTCTCCTGGCATATCAAAATCATCGTTTTCTCAGAGCATGCATGTCAGTTCTCCTGCATGCTCATGGAACTGTAGGAAGCTTACAGCACCAGGAAAATATGTCTGGGTGAAAACTTATATAGGTAAAGCATTTCCAGCTCAGAGTGCTGCCAGTGCTTAGTTTTCATAAGCACAGAGAAAGAAATAATGGCTGAGTTTAGAAAATTGCTTCCCTCCATCAATAATGACTTCAAACAATCACTGGAATATTTCAGAAGATAGATTCTCCTAGTTTTAAAATAATGCATTAATTAAACTTTGCACTGACTGCTTTAAAGGAATCTCGCCAGAGTCGTGGTCAAAAAATTAGAAATTCAAAGTCACTGCCCACAGCAATATACTATAACCTGCCCTATCAGCCCTTCCAATGCCAGTGCAAGAGCGAGCTGGTGTTCTAGTCTGACATCAGTAGCCCAGGCAATTAGAATTTGATGACAGAGAACTTGAAAAATTATGCAGTCACCCCATATGGGTGGGAATACTTTATTTCTGGCAATATTCTTTCAGTCCTCTGAACACTAATATATTTATACATATTTATTAGCCAAAAATACATACTACATGTAAGATTTGTGATTTGAAATTCTCTCCAAATCTTCCAGTTCACTGACATAGATCTAAACATATAATTGTATTTCAAGATTACTCTGAAAATGTTGTTAGTGTTTATTTTCCTTCTGTGTTTTCCAGAAATTCTGGAAATTATGGGTTCTTGGTTTATCTAAGAAAGAGATCCCAGTGGGAAGAGCCTACCGATCATATACATTTCATTCTTCCCATCAGAGCCAACCTGAAAAGCCCGGCACACCCAGATTTGTTCTGGGCTGTTACCTATGGGAAGAGTGCCTCATGCATTGCTTACCTGCTCTCTAAGATGTAGTATGTCAGTTTGCTTCCATTGTCATCAGCCTTTTCCCACTGTAGAGAGTTTTTGGAGTCTTCGGCTTTTTTAGGAACTCCTGGCTTACTGGGAACACCAGCTTAAGCCAAACAGGGAAGAAACAGAATCTTTAAAATATGTTTGTAGCATGACAAAGGGCCAACAGGCACAGAGAAAAATCTGATGCACACACGAATGTTTAGACATACAAAAGGAAAGAGGATCTATATTAAAAATCCTCAGAGAGAATGAATCCTTGGCCTTCTCTTTGTGATGGATGAATTCTAAAATTTTTACCCACATGCAGCCTTCCACCAGTAATGAGTTCACTTGCATTATAGAAATTTCATTTCAGTTCT
>NW_005054306.1:6853635-6880180 GCF_000277835.1 Geospiza fortis
TCCCCCTATTACATCTGAACACATGCTATTGTGTTATTCATTTTTCAAACAAACAGAACTATTGGGTCTTAGTATAAGAAAATTCCCTGCTAAATTTTTAAAAATATCATGTTTAATGTTCACATCCTGTAAAGTCTTAAAATCTTCTCATGCTGTGTTAAGTGCTTACCTGTAGTTTTAAAGCTTGTGGAAGAGGAAGTGCTTTTCACTCCTGTGACATAAACTACTGTGACTCTTACAAAGTAGTTGGTCCAAGGAAGAGTTCCTGTGATGTTGCATTTGTAAACAAGATTTCCTATGCATGTAGTGTTTGCAGGAGAAAACCAGTCACTTTTTGTTGGCCACTAGAGAAATAAAATATCATTATGGTCAACTTTCTGCTGAAAGTGTGTCACAGTTCTATTCCTGGGTAGATCAACTACTTTGCCACCTCTTAATATCATAGTGGAAATATGACGCAGGTACTTTTTCAACCATGGGACTCTGTCCTCTCAGAGACCAAGGACACAAACCCTAATTTTCTTCTTTGTTTTCAGGAGACCTACAAGTCTTGGCAGTAACAAAGAACAACAGATTAAGTGCCTGCTTTACACAGCCAAAAGGAGCCTTCCCCTTGTATTTCTGGATCA
Source organism: Geospiza fortis (assembly GCF_000277835.1). Classification (NCBI taxonomy): domain Eukaryota; kingdom Metazoa; phylum Chordata; class Aves; order Passeriformes; family Thraupidae; genus Geospiza; species Geospiza fortis. Next base: position 6,854,265 of record NW_005054306.1, read on the forward strand.
TCATGCCCATGAGTTCAGCTTGCCATGATGCAATTGAAAGGAGGTGGTGGGTTAGTGGAATTGTGATGTGACATTTATTTTAGGCCAGGGAAATGTTTGGTGTAGATCTATTGAATCTGATTCTCTATAGTAAAGAATCTGCATGATCCAGTTTAGGACATGAATTTTTCTGTGTCCAGTGGTTCAGGTGTTGAAGTCTGAAGTTTTCATGCATGCTGCTCTCACTGCAGTGCTTACTCCTTACTTCTTGGACCTGCTCTTCTCTCTGGCATTTTCTCTTAACCTCTGTCACAGGAAAATAAATCCAGATACTAGGTTGTGTCTAATATTTAATGCTGAAAAACCTTTTATTCTTTTTCTTGTGCAGGGCAGACATAGGATTTGCAACTGCAAACCCAGTTGGGGCAGGGCAGTGAGGAAACCAGGATAGGACTGCTGAAACAGGAGACTCAGAAGGAATTCTGGTGAGGTCATCCAGGATGTCCTTTGGCACTATGGAGCACTAAATGCTACAGCTGCACTCCTCCTTGTTCCTGGCAAATGCTGACTCCATCCTACCCCTGCTGAGCAGCTAAGACTGACATCACCATGCCCAAATTATCCACTGAGACTCTTCATATACATCCTGCCACCCACCCTGTCCTGCTTACCAGAGCAGAGTAGGTTAAATTTTCTCTGATCTGAAAAAAAACCCCACCCTAAACTTAGAGGTATTTTTACCTTATGCAGCTCAAACCAGAAGCTGTTTTCACTGATATGCAGAGGAGCTCTCCATTCTAGCTGGAAACTGGTGTTTCTGGGGACTACGTTGATAGGTGCAGCTGGAGTCTCAAATGTTTTTGCAATGACAGGGACACTTTCAGAAAACCAGTTCTCATCAGGATGAAAAGCAAGAACCTAGTAAGGCAATGGATGAAGTGTACAATACCAGAGCAGTTGGAAAGGTAGCTTTGCTTTAGCAGCACCAAGTGTTTGGAAGACCAACATTTCAAACAAGACAGTATTCAGGCAATAGAGATTAAGGTGTAGAAAGATTTTGCCCCTCATAGCTGCAAGGTTATATACCTTCAGGCTGAAAGTTCATGTCCAGGAGTACCCTTCCTCAGAGACTCTTAGTTTCTCATCTCAGATTTCTACCAAGTCCCTTCTCTTTCTAGGTCTTTCTTAAATGCCACACTCTCTTACACAGCTATGAAGATGTCTCATCACATATTAGGCAGTGTTTTAGAACCACAGAAACACAAAGTCAAGAAGTGCCTTAGCACATTATTTTTCACTAAGCCACAGGCAAATATGACTGGTTAGGTATGCATACTCACATACATGCATACAGGTATTTAGGTATGTGTATGTGCATATATTTCCCATTATATTATTCAAATCATTTACAAAAGCCCAAAATCAAATTAGGACCTACAGATCCCCTCCTGCCATCATCTGAATGTTCTCCCAACTGTGTAAATCACTCTATTTGTGATACCCAGTGCACATTCTGCAGACAACACGTTTACTTGGTTACTTTTGAAACTGTCACTCTGATCACAGGCCTGCTGTCCAGATTTACTATATTTTTCAGCCTTCACCTGTAAAGGGAGAAGCAGCAAATTTTGTTCTTATGAATCCACATTGCATACTTTCATTTGTCTATTTTGCAGATGAGAAGTCTAAAGATTTGCAGGTTGAACAGACAAGTAAAACTAATTGCAATGATACCTTGAACAAATTTTTTGTTCCAGGTTGAAGCCCACTGACAGACCAGGCAAGCACCCCATTTGAAAATTCACTTTTTCGCAACGGTGTCGCTGGGACAGGAGGCAATAAATTGACAGAGATTTGATAGCGGAGGGATTCAAGAGGTCCATTTGGCTTCAGAGGTTCACTCCAGGATATGTTGATGGTGGTGTCAGACAAAACTAATGCTTTAATAGTGTTAACTGCCTCTGGTACTAGAACAGAAAGAAAAATTAATCTCCTTTTTAGAGTAGTCAAGAAATGTCACCAAGGAAAGAAAAGAAGGATGTAAGTTTATCAATATGGTTCATTCACAGGACTGAAACTCTACACAGGTAAAACTCATATTCTGGTATAGTCAGTCAGCTGAAGACAAGTTCAAAATATTTTGAGAGACTTTTAGTATTTTCTTAGCTATCCCAATATGCAAGCAGACAAAAAACCTGAACACCAGGAAAACAAACACACACACATATATATATACACACCTCTACATTGATAGCCATATCACTGAATTCCTGCTCCCTCTTAGCTTCCTAATCAGGGTGTCAGATGTGAGTTGACTATGGTGTCTACTTGAATACGCACACACACAAAATACCTGTGCACTATTCCAATTGGAAAGTCTTTTCTTGAATGGAAACTTATAAGGGAAGAAAATCCATTATTTCCCATCATTTAAAATTTTTCTCAGAAATAAGAGTCTGGCTGAGCTGTGTAAGGAAGAAATTGGGTTGCTGGTCAGATGTCCATACCAGCTGGTTACTCACTAATTGTTCTGGAAAAATCAACCCTTCCTTTGAAGCTTTAAGATCACAGACTTTGTAACGGCATGTCCCTGCTCTGTATAAAAAAAAAAATCTTTATTTCCTATTGAGGTGTCCAGAGAGGTAAAAAGTTAACAAGTCATTACACTCTTTATGTTCCCAACATACCAAAATGATGAGTCCATATGTTTTATTTCATATCCTGATAGCAAGACTAGAAATTATTTAATGAAATATACAGAAACTAGACTAGGAAAGGACAAGTTTCTTATTTGTCTAGCTAAAACATATGTGGAGTAAGAGTGACACTCTGTGGCAAGAGCAATGCATTGTTTTCCTCTTTTTTTCATTCCCTCTACCTTGCTATTTGATGGAAAGCACAAATTATTCCAAGCTTCTTTCACTTCATTAGAGAATTGAGAAAAAGGCATTGAGGGAATTCACACAGCTTCGGAGGTGTTAAATAGTGTACACACTTCAAGAGGCTCTAGCAGCATCTGATTACAATTTAAACTGGCAGTTACATTCATGAAATTGAGAACATAAGTGTTAGGACACATATACCTTCTATTTACAGCTGGCTGGAAGTTTTTCAACAAATTTGAAAAGCTCTGAATGCTGATACAAATATCTATTCAAAATACTCAGGGTTTCCAAGCTGGGGTGAGGGTTTTTTGTTGGTTTGGTTTGCTTTGCTTTTTGTCTAAGACTTGATTTTCATCCAGATTTTATATTTTGTCTCAACTAGAGAAACCTGTTCTGAGTTTCATATTTTATTTTAACATGAGACTAAAAAATTCCATTTGAGTGGAGCAATCCAGTCTCCCATTTTATAATCTACCTTTATGTTTCATCACTGAAAGGATGTACATTGCTGCAGGATAGCACAGTTCCCCATACAAAAAAATAATTATGTCAATTCTTTCCACATCCCAATAGTATTTAATGTTATTAAATCAATGTATCACAAAAATGTTATATTACAGATGTGGAATCCCACGCAAAGAATTGAAATCTACTGATAGAGGGCCAGAATTCTTGGGTGTTTGGGGGGTTTTTGTTTGTTTGGTTGTTTGTTTTTCTCCACAGACTCCCTAGGAAGGTTGAATCATCAAGGTTGGAAGAAACCTTTCAGATCATTAAGTCCAACTGTCAACCAGAACTACCACTGTAACCCCTAAACCACATCACCCAACACCAGGTGCCTCTTAAGCACCTCCGGGGATGGTGACTCCACCACCACTCCCTGGGAAACCTATTCCAGTGACTGACCACCTGAACATTGTGAACATTTTTTCTGATATCTAATCTGAATCTCCCATCTCAGATAAAGGCCATTGCCTCCAGTCCTCTCACTGCAGGCATGGTAGAAGAGACCAGCTCACAATATTCAGAGATTCACATGGGAGCCTATTTCCTTGATGTTGCAGATGCTAAGGGATCTGACTGTTAAGAGAAAAATATGCAGCACAGTGGAACTAGAGAACTCAAAGTGTAGCAAGTCTGGATTCCATGAGAAGGGTGACAATATGCCTGCACCTCGTTTCACTTCCATTTGAAAGATGAAAAGAAGCTCACCTTAAACAGAGGGCTTTTAAGGGGAAAAATGTGACTGCTCCCAGGATAAAAACCAGGGAATGATCTGTGCATAAGAGAAGCCACTGGCGGCTCACAGGTGATGCCCTCCTCTGGACAATGGTGGCAAAAAGAGAGGCTAGTTATTCTGTGAATGAACCCTTAAAGAAACCTTTAAAGAGTGCATCCCTAAGGAAAGAAAAAGGGAAATCAGGGCTCCTGTCATGCACTTGTTTCCAGGTGTTCTGGATAAAATGTTTTCTTGGGCAGACTTGATCACTAGGGAAACAAGACATTGAGGAAAGTAAGAAAAACTCAGTGATGGCTGTTTGTACTTGAATTCCAGTTATTCCATCAACTTCTGAAGCAGTCAAAACCCACAGAGAGGTAAAAAGAGGCAAAGGAAAACCTTAGGGGTCCCTGCTGTGGCTCCCTCAGTGCATGTCACAGCAATATCCACATGCGCAGCTGTGCAGCACAGCTCTGTGCCAGCCACAGCCAGCCCTGATGCAGCCAGGCTAAGGGAGCCAGTGCCCAAGGGCCAAAAGCTGCTGTGCCTCTCAGTTTCGCTCCCTTACCCTCTCTCAAAAAAATAACTGCTCCAACTCTGCAGGACAAGACCCAGGCAAGAAAACTAATGAAGATGAGGGCCACAGCATTCCCACAGCACAGTGAGTTGAACACAAAGTATCCCTAGGTACCATCTCCACAGTCTTTCAGTAAAACACAGATATGCTGTAGACTTGGCTATAATTCTGACTCTCTGACTTAGGAATTAAGAGAGGTGGCTGATGGCTTTGCAAGTGGAGTTTATGTGGATCAAGCTGACACTGGCTGCTGACAGCAGGCACAACAGAGCAAAACTGACACAACAGAAGAGCAACCACTCTGTATACCAGGGGGGATAGCTACCCCTCATAATGGCTTTCCAGGTTTTCAGCAAGGGACTTCAGCAGAAGCACAGAGAAAATTATCTGAAGAGGAGCACAAAGGCAGCTCCTCATAAAGACAAGCGTGCGCGTACAGAACTGCACATGCTAAACAAGAAAAAGTGCTGAGCAAGGCAGTTCTATTGGGCCAGGCTGCAACATGTGCAAAAGCATAGCATGCACCTTTTGCATGATCCTTCTCTTTCTGGAAAATGTCAAGACCTTCAAGGAAACTGGCACAGCAGCTGCCCCACAGCTGTGAACAGGTAGAGTGGAGCAGGGAATGAGTAGAAGTATCTTCATGCCCTAATTGAGGTATTTACAAGCATGGGAGGCATCCAGCTCAGACTGTAGTATTCTCAAAGAACAAGGACTGAAAGGGCACATCAAAATTCTTGAAATCAACTGAAAATGAGCTGTTTTCATTCAGGCCAAAAGTAAAAATGAAGTATTGACTTTTCAGCCTAGTTCACAAAACAAATCTGCATTACCCTTAGAAACAGCAATCATGAGAGCGACATCAAGCCAAGAGAAAAAAAATCTTAATGCTGAATGAATACACAACACATACTTAAACTACATAATCACACATGCATTCGAACACAACTTACTTAAAGATGTGGTCCAAGACAGAAACTACAACTGTTTAGCAGCTTTTAACCATAATTTATCTTTCCTCAGGAAGCAAGTAAGACAAAGATTTGAAGAATAGATACAAATATATTGAATGAATCTTACAAATTCATCAAATCTGTTTGCCAAAACCTTGTGAAGATCTACCCAGGTTATATTTTAATCAGACTGTTTGTCCACTTTCTGATTTACAACCCAAACTTGCATACATCTTCCTCTGAGATGAGAACTCAGTTCAAATTCAGAATAAAATATGAAACAAACCTCCATATAGAGTTGTGCCAACTGTGCCTTCTCCCACAGGCAGCACTTCCTCATCTGAATAGTAGTTTTTCACTGCAACTTGTATGGCATAACTCGAAAATGGCTGTAGGTTCTCTAAAACAGCAATAGGACCCTGATATTCCTGTAAGCCAAAATCAAATAATAAACATGCATTCTTAGAGAAAAGAGTCATATGTCAACCCAATCATCTGACAATGAAATGTGTGGTTAAAAAGTAACACAGTAGTGTTTTTGCATTGTAAAACACTTTATTGTTTAAAAAAAGAATGTTTGAATCGCAGTTTTGGTAATAGGTCCCTAAAGAAAAGAAAGAACATACCAAAAAACAAGACAAAAAGTAGGGAGGCTCTTGCACAAAGGAAAAACTAAGGAATCTACCATAGAGAAAGGACAGTTACTGCTGGAATATAGAAATGGAAAAACTCACTGACAGAAAACTACAGAATGGTTCATAAAGTCACTAGAAGTGACATCACATTCCCTGTTTATAGATGGTATCACATGCCTTTCTGTGTGAAGTAGCCATACCAATGTTTTTTGCTGTGGAGCAGACAAACATTGCCTTGAGTTCCTGCAGATGTTTGTCATCTGCCTGGGAAATACCAGGTACGTTGGTGTAGGCTGGGTTATGCCAGGGCAGAATTGCTGTGGTGTGACAGATGGCAAGCTTAATGTAAAACTGGTGTTGGTCGTAGCAAGGATAGTAGGTTTCTCAGTGTCTGGCAAGAGAATCAGGCATCTTTTATCTAGGAAAGACATCAAAAGATTAAAAAGTAAAATTATGGGCGGACCAATGCAAACTTGCATGGGATTCTGCCGCCATTCATATGAGAAAGCACAACTACAAAGTATTCTTTCTGCTCTCACAAAGAGAAACAGAAGAAAATTCTACCTGAGGCAACTTTATTTGATTGCGTTCATGGACGCAAAAACAGCGGTCCTCAGAGAAACTCTTATCTTTGACAATATACAATTTTAATGAAAAATTTAGGTCCTTCTTGAAGTAGAAGAGGAAGTTTGTAGAATTTGCTACATCTTTGCCTTTCTCATGCAATTAAATGTCGTGTGCTTTTTCTCCCAAACAGTTTTCCATGTCTAATGTAACAACAGATAATGAGACACAATGCGGGAGGTGGAAAAGGAGTCTGGAGGGAGAAAACAGTAGAAAACTACACTGACAGTTACTGAAAAGTAACAAAAGAAAATTGATGTACTTCTAAAACAAAATAAAAACATATTAAACGGATTTCCTGCTAAGAAGGAAGAAATTTAGGCATGTGTACAGGGAAGGTACAAGGACTAATTCTTGCCCTTAGGCCACAACGACTGACCTCATAGTTAAGACCTTTTCTCCCAAAGTGAGTAACCCTGCCGTTGCTATCGAAGTCAGGTTCATGCATATTCCTCCAAATGTATTTGCAGCTGTCAATGTAAATTAGAAAATCTCCGTGGGGTCTCTGGATAGGAATAATCCATTTGGACTGAAATTTGGTTCTTCCCTTTCTGCAGCAGCCAAGCCTGGGGCTCTTACAGGAAACCCTGTCCCTGGGGATAGGGATTGGCACATTCTGTACCTGGGCCAAACCAGGCTCCAACATCAAAGCCAAGCCCACACAGATCTCATGAGAATAAACATGCCCAGAGTGTTGGCAAGAATAGCCTGAGCATTGGTCAGAGCAGCCACAGGCAGGCATGACTGTACCAGCTACTCAAAAGAATGTGAAATTTTTTTATTCCAAAGTTCATCTTGTTAAAATATTCATTTGTATATTTTCCAGGTTTTTATGTAAAATTGGTGTTCAATAATTATTTTGAATATATTCATCATGGTAGTAGCTGTTCTAAACCTCTGCACTTACAAAGATAATACCTATAGTTATCATGAACCCTAATTTTCTATTAAAACTAATGTTTTATTTATTTCATTATCATTCTACAATGGTTTGTTTAAAATACCAGGAGTTCTAAGTGATGCCTGGGTCTACTATAATGTAACCTGTAGTTGTCTCTTGGGTATTTCATTATAAATCACTTTAATAAGTAGAGTTCTTATCTTTTTATCTTTGAAAGGACAGACCTTTATTTTAGTTTTATATATTTGTGAACAAACTCAGAAATCTGTGTCGCAACAGGGATCACTATCAAACTCTGGCTACCACACCATGGAACATATTTTCTCTTCTTCTGTGCTGTAATGTACACCAACTTTTCTAAATCTCCATGTCTAACACAACTTTGAAAATATGCATAGTTTGGCATTAACAAACAGGTGAAATATTCATCATCATGACCTTTCATTGTATCCAACACTAGGCCAGTCCTTATATTCATCCTTTTTAAAAAGTCTAATTTGTTTCTGTGTAGAAGGTACCTGAATCCATGAAGCATACTTTATGTAAATACACATCTGCAACTTAAATACATGCTCTGATAGAAACTGGTTAAATTCACAAAACAACCCAAATCCCCTTTACCTGGATATGACTGTGCTGCTGAGCTGTAAGCTAAGATTTTCAGCGTGTGGTTTGCTCTCTTGTGAAGAAAGTGTCTTCTGCTTTCTTTATCTGCTAGCCAAATTTCAGTGTATTCCTTTGTTTCAGCAGTCCAGTATATAAATTTCTTATCTGCAGTCAAGCTGCCAATTTTATTACCTGTAGGAAAACATTGCATAAATAAGTTTTATAGTCAACCCTGAGCAGATGATTTTACAAGAGCAGAAGGGTGCTTGTTTTCACAGTGAGTCAATACAGCCATTTTGGCCATACTGTATCCCCAATGACCTCCCCTTGACAAGAGATTTCTGATATTTCCCAGCAGGTCTCATGAAGCTGAGACACTGCTATTTCAGTTTACAGGTGTAGATTTGAAGGTGTATAATTACCCATAATTATGAGAACTGCTATTCAATTAACAAACACAAGAAATGAAACACGAAACCAAGAGCTGTCTAAAGAAACTTTGCTCTTTTTTCCAAGATGAAAACCACCATGATCTGCCATCCCTCAGGAACAAGACAGCTCATCTGGTAACAGAGCAGCTTTACCAGCAGATCTCCAGAACTGAGCTGAAAACTGAGCAACCAAGAGTAAGTGTTATTATCACAAGAAGTGAAATATGGATAGTTTGTCATACAAAACAACCTACTTGCGTGAAGTACCTTCCCCACATGATGAAGTCTGCAAAGCCATTTTTAGGCATAAGTTGTTATTGTATCTTTTCATTGCAATAAACTGCAATAGGTGTAGCTAATACAAAACCCTAGCAAAATAATATGTAAATATTCTAAGTGGAATCTATTGACAAGTAGCATTTGAGGCTGTAGCATTTTTTTTACGTCTTACTAGAATACACACTTGCATAAGTAAACATCTTCACACTGCTCTTCTAGTTTGCATGAACAGGATATACAACTGGAGACACAGAACGCAAACATCTGACTATAGCTTAATCAGTTCTATAAAGAAAGTGCTTCATGAATGTTATTTTCTGAAATGAATGTTGTTTGAAGTAAGAGACAGCAAGAATCACAAACTACCTAGAAAAATTAAAGACACTCAGACCTTGAATACTTGGTATTGTGATAGTTCTCCAGCAGTGGCAACCATCCACATCTGAGGCCCATATTTCATCTCTTCCTCTGATGAAAAGCAGCTGGGGATTTTTGGAGTCAGACAGATCTATACTCATAGGTCTTCCCAGCTCTGCTTCTGTGACATTACAGGTGCAGTAGTTCCTCATCTGTTTTTCTACCAATCCGTGTCCCAGGATGTGGTGCACGGTGTTGTTCAGAATATCATAATAAAACACGTGGCTGCTATTATCAAACTCTTCCAGCCAGTACAAGCGGCTACCAAAGAAAATGCACTGCTTTCAGTAGGAAAATTTCAACCTGACCAACCTAAATGCAATCCAGGTCTGACACAATAACTATTCTGGATAAAATGGTTACTGGAAAAAAAATGTTATCTGTGCTGACTTTCATTTGCACTACACATATAGAAGTACCTATCAGTATTTAAGCATAATATAAAATTGTTACTTAAACACAAACATCTTTTTGAAATTAGGCATGTCCAAGCTCAACTAGCAGTACTAAAGTGTCACTACATTCAAAAAATTCTGAGAATTACATAATGCCAAAACTCATCCACTATAAAAAGTCCTTTTTGGTCCTTAACAAGTTCAAGTTTTAACGAAAATCATGTCTAAAATTTGCTTTTAAAAAAGTTATTAGTAATATGTGCCTTACCTTAAGAAAGGATATGACAACAGAGATGATACAGTTGAACTACTTTTGCTGAGCTGCTTGTTCAAGGCTTGTAGAGATTTTTTCTTGAGCTCAAGATCAATAAAAAACATTTGCGTTTTATTCTGTGGTGTTTTTAGGGCAACAAAGAGATGCCTTGCAATCCAGTCAACTGTGATAGCTGTGACATTGTGAAGATGCGCATCTCTGAAAAACTTAAGAAAAAAATTTAAAAAGACAGAATTGTCAACCTGATGTTAAGACATTATGAAAACCAATTTGTTTCTGAAAGAAAAATGTCTACTTGGGAAGTAGAAGTCAAAATACAAAGACGTGTCATGGATTGGCAATATTTTTAGAAAAATCAAAACTATTGTTTCTCAAATATCAATTGTTGCTTCCATATTCTTGAAATTAGAATGATGCAAATAAAATAAAATTAAATTAAATGTGATACAAAATATTAATTTCTTGTATTTACTAGTATGAATTTTGAATTGAACATCTAATAAAAACACCAACAAAGCAGATGTCAGTAAACCATTTATGATTAATAGGACAACTTTAACAATGGCATACTCTGGTCATTTTTACTTTTTCAAAAACACAGTTGGCCATGAAATAATGGCAATAATGGTCACATAATGATCATTTTCCTAGATTCTCTCAAGTCAGGGAGTGACCGAAGTACCTGAAACATTGAAGCATTCTGTATATCAAGAATAAAAAGAGAATCTTCAGTGATAAGGTATGCTTTGTCATCATTAGCAGTATAACAGATGTCCTTTACTTTAGTCTTGGCTGAAAGTTCCCAGATGGTATGACCACCATCTATGTCAGTAAGAAACAACTTGCTGGCAGAAATAGCTATTAGAGTTGGGATAGGGAAAAGATCTGGAAGGAAAAGGGCACAGCACAATTAACAAAAAAATCCCATCTTAGATAAACACAGTCATTCATAAGGAAAGAAAGTACAAGATACAAATAAATTATGGGTCTGAACTTATTGTATTTGCAGCAGAAAATAAATAAAGCAATGAGATGCCCTCTTGTCATCACAGGCAAACTACTAAGATATTTTCAGTGGCATTGTGAATGCTTACCTAACAAATTTAAGCACAGTAAAACAGATTTGCTCATTTAATGACCTTTAACAGACAAACTAGAAATATATTATGATCTTTAGCAGTAAACACGTTACAGGTGAAAACCTCCTGTTCCATCCTAACCTGGGGTTGCACAAAAAAGCTAATTTAGCATAGTTTTGAGGAAAGGGTTGAAATTCCCAAAATTTAGTCAACTGATAATGAATGTGTTAATCTTTCATATCAGAGGAGGTAACCATTTCCTCTGTGGTGTCTGCTGTACGTTACATAACATGTTGTAGGCTATTTATCAGATTGCCAAATTCTTGTACTGTCATTTCACCAGCTACTGCACACAAATCATGAGATGGCAACTAAATCATCCATACCTGATGAATTCCTCTCTGCCATGTCAGACAAAGGTCCTGGACCTACAGAGGTGAAGGCCTGCACCTGTGGGACAGGAGATTGATACTTATGTTAACTAACAGCATAAATTACTGCATTAGAGAGCCTGTAGAGCCAACAGAGATAAAACCCCTGTCTGCTTATCTAGGAACATAAGTGTGTGCTCTGTTTGACACAAGGCTATGCTGGTCAGTTCAAAGGCTGCATTCAAGTTGGGACCGTGGCTGTGAAGAGAAATTTAGCCAGTGGCCCAGAGATTGACAATCCATGCTGCATCTAATAGTCAGAGCTCAAAGGACTCCAGACAGTCTTTTTGTTTCCTTTCCTAGCCTAGAACAATTCCTACTATTTGTTGACCTTGCAATCAACATGGTGTTCTCTCTTATTAGTCTCTGGTCTATTACATGCTGTCTTGCTTTTAACTTGTCTTTCAAGCACACATTCAGTCTGCTCCAAAACCAATGAAAATGTGACTTCTTGACAAGTTTTGAACTGGCAGTCTCTTTCCATGGAAGTCACACGAGTCCTTGACTTTTTCAAACTGTGGCTCTGTTCAAAAGGCCTGTCACTCTCTACCACATCAGTTGAATCTGTGTTAAACTTGCGGTTTCTAGCAGTGGTTTGGGGAGACCTCTAGAAAAGTTTCTTTCGGGCTTCACCATTTAGTGAACAACATGATACAAAAAGAAGTTAAGCCAGGTAGGTATGCATGGGTGAGTCAGCAAATCAGCAGTTCTACAAGCAGAAACCACAAGCTCTTGGCCCAAGCCAAAAAAAATATCTCCCAGGCAAAAACATCTGACTGCACAGATAACATCTACCATCTAGCATGAGACAAGCTTAGTAATTTTTCATACCTGAAACCTTACTGTGAGGTTGGGAAGCACATCCTTGAGAGAAAACTTCATCTGTGTGGGTTTAACATTGCTTTCAATCCACTCCGTGAAAGTGCCAGCAGTGCTGCTATGATTCACTAGCTGATAGTAAACCCTGAACTGCATTAATATTCCATTATCCCTTTCAGGTCTGTCCCACCTGAACTCAACAAGGACTTTCCCATCACTTCCATGTAGGCTTTTTTGTAACACATATATTCTAGGGTTCCTAGGGGCTGAAGGAACTGTGTAAAAAATAAAGATAAAATACACAGAACAAAATACTCCTGTTAAAACACAAACCCTAACTCATCATTAACTCTACAGAAGATTATCTAAAACTTTAAGGTTACTCCTTTCTGTTTTTCATTGATGTGAAGCTATCTGATTTTAACTTGCCTAGCCAAAAGAACGAGCTGTATAAACAGGAAAAAAATTGCACTCCTGCACTGAGACTGGGACATATCTATTTAGCCAAGTCCTGTATGTAACTATGGGGCTGTAAAAATTTTCACAACACAGAGCATATTCTGTTCCCTCTCCTATTCATTTCAAAATCTACTGCATCTCATAAGCTTTCTCAGTGCTTCAGTCACTCAACACTATATTTTAGCTAACTTAATTTTTACATGCATAAGAGCAAAAATAAACACTGAAGCAAGAGTAAAATGCGCATAACATTTTTTTTAATCTACTAAGTGATTAAGATATTGCATGCAGCTTTTCATGTTCATTGTAATGAATTCAGTTTCTCTTTCTTGCTCATAGTCACAGGCACGTGCTGGATATATTGCCCTGCATTTTCTGCTCTGAATTCAATTACTTCAATTGTCTGCATTTATGTATGCAATAGATGATTGCCAAAGATACTCAGAAACATGTCCTTGCAACTCTGCCTGCAGCTAACTAGCTCTGAAAGCTGCTCATCCTTCACCAGGGTTTCATTTGCTGACATTGAGCTGCTCCCAATACCCATTACACACAAGGAACAGGATGTAAAATTTTAGTACCTCCTTCAGGGGCCCGAAGGGATACAGATGTCATTGGTGCCTTGCCCCAGTATGTGTATGGAGTAACAGTAAAATCAAAGAGTGCAAATGGTTCCAGCCAATCCACTCGGTAGGATGGCACTGTCAGATTATGGGGGTGAAGGCATCCTTCACTCTCCAGAAGCTGCAAATGAAATTAAACAGAACAAAATAAAGCAAGACATTTTTCCTGCTCAAAAGGCCTTCACTTTTCCAAAATCCCCCAGCCAAACGGGTCACCTACATCAAAATACAGCTTCTCTTCCTGTGAGTGGTCATTGCTTCACCAGCTCCTGTGGCGCTGTAGTGATGGGTAGCAATGTGTCAGCAATCTGCCTTTTGAATTTAAAGTAAAGCTTGCCAAATGCACTAAAGGAGGGATGAAGACTACATTTCACATTCAGGCAAAGCCTGTCCCACTGTCATCTCACAGTCACTTCTTTCTCTGAGTTACTGTGAGAGGCTTTCTCATGAATTTTTGATCACTGTGATCTCCTTGCCTGGCTATTCACATTCCAACCACTAGCTCAGAGCCACTGCTGGCTGCAGTGGTGGAGAAACTGGACAACTTGCACTGTGTTTGCAATTTAATTTAGTTCTTGACCAATTTGTAAATGCCAGAGATGAAACAAACTCCATTTCTTTTTAAAAATAGATGTATCAGCAAGTAGATGCAGAAATACAGGTAGGTAGGGAGGGATTGCATCAATATGCTCACTTGTAGAGCTTTTGATCCCACGCAGTAAAAGACAGTTCCCCATTCCACCTTTGTGGAGGGACTCCAAGTGATGTGGAAACTTGTGGAATTTCCTTTAATTCTGAAAGAAGACTCTGGCACTGAATCTGGAATCACCTTTGGCGTAGAAGAAAAGTTTCCTGTCCATAAACAGAAGAAATAATAATAATCTAAGGATTGTGAGGAATAGGTAGACTATTCAAACATGACTTAGAACATGAAAGTAAATCCTGTAAGCCAACATTAAATAGAAACAATAAATAAGAATGACACATTCTTTTTATCCATACATATACCATCAGCTTTTATAATTGCACATTACCCTGATTTATTTATCAGTGATATATATACATATATCAGGTGTATCCTGATATATTTATTAATAAGTTATTAATATATTTATGAATAAGTTGCTCTTGTCCTTATCTTTTGTCAAATGGGTAAAGAAGTCAAGAATGAAGAATTGCAGGCTGACAGTGAATACTTTAATTGAGGAGTTTAGACAAAGAAAATAATGTACCTGGCAAAGGTTTAAGTGATGCCTGAACAAGGGTGAAGGCTGTAAACTGTGCTGGTTGTGAGAAGGGAATGCTAAGGCTCTGATTGACTTCCTGGACTGTAATGAACTGAAGCCTATTAATCCAGAACAGACGACCACTGTAGTATTCCAGTGCACCCTGAGATATTTCTGAAGTACTCCATGCTGCAAATTCCGTGATGATGGCATTACTACAACTGTGGAAACATGTATGAAATTCGCAAACTTATAGCCTACATGTAGAGGGAACAGATTTATGCAAGGTTTGACATATTGTTACGTTTCTTATAATTCATGTTCTTAATACTTATAATTCAAATTCTAAAATGTAGGAGGCAGGAAGTCAAATCAAAAATTTTTCTTTAAGCTCTTTAAAGAGGAACGCTTTTCAGAATATGAGACATCACAGAAAGAACAAAAAGACCTTCATTCCCTTTATTTCATTGGAAAACAATTATAAAATGGTTTAAAATTCCGCTGCATATATGCAGAAAAATGAGTATTTTGAAAAATCAGCCCACCTTCTCTCAGCAATTCCACTGAAACAGTGAAGTCTACCTCAGAGCATGAGATTCATTCTACTTCACTAGATCAGGAACACAGATTTATTTGGGCCTGCTAGTTTTCTTCCATTATTTACTAAGATCTATTAACATTTTTCCTCACTGGGATCACTGATGATTTAATCTGCCTTGCATATTGTATGTCAAAACTTACAGGCCTTTTTAGGTCCCAATTTATCTTGGTAAGAGATTAAATATGTTGTAAGAGGTGTCATTTTGCCAGCTCAGAAAGGTGTTTGAGCTTAGACACATGCCATCCAAAACAAATTCAGAAAAGCTCTGACACACCATCCAGGTCCATTAGGATGGATCACTTCTAATCTCTGTATTCTGGCATGCCAGGGACAATGATTTACAAAGGCCAATTGGTTCATAATGGAGCTGTATGTTCCAGCTAAAACTAATCAACATATTTTGATTCTTTAAGTGTTTACTATTAATCATAGCAAGTCTAAAGGCAGTCAGAAAATTCATCTGATTCCACACAAAACCAGCCTGCAACATTATGGGCACATGTAAATACAGATGCTGCTCAATTAAGGTTAAGCAGTCTAATCTGATGCTTGAAAAAAATAATATAATTACATTTTCCACATGGAAGGGAGCAAAAACATAGTTTCACAAACTACTATGCATTATATACTTTGCACTTAGAGAAAAAACACCATTTTTCTCAAGGCTTTAGTATATAATCAAGCTAACCCATAAACATTGTTCTTTATGTTTTGTGTTAATAAACTTTGCCTTTCTGGAGTTATGCAGCCATTTCACATTCAGGATGATCAAGAAGAAAGCCTGCTGAGTACTGTTTGCTCAGGTGACAAAGTGGTGTCAGTTCAAGTCCTGAGATTCACAAAAGATGAGTCAGTTACAGAGCTCCAGGCACTTGGAAATTGTCAAGTGTTGTAAATGCCAAGATAAAACAGACAATAAGCAGCAACTATTTCCTAAAGCTAAGTCTAAAAATTGATGAGCATGACCTCAGTTCAGCTGAGGTCCCATACCTTGTTTCTCTCACCGTAAAACTGTGTTACCAGCCACCACAATGTGTAGTTTGCCATCAGCTAGCCATGATCATTAGCTCTTGGTTTTATTATTAAATTACTAAACAGTGTGCCCAGCACTGAACTGTGGCATAAACATTTCTCTAAAAAAATCCCTTCACCCAGGATTTTTCTCCTGGGAAGCGGAGAAGCTTCAGAGAAAAGGAAAACAATTCTTGTCTCATTTGCTTCTCCTGTGTTGTGCTCATACGTGGAATGTGTTTGGAGATTGTTTCATTGGATTCTCGTGAGTTGTTTTCACTCATTGGCCAATCAGGGCCAAGTTGTGTTGAGACTCTGGAAAGAGTCACGAGTTTTCATTATTACCAATTTAACATTAAACAAGTATCCTTTCTGTATTCTTTAGCTAGTATACTATAGTATTCTTCAATATAATATAGTATTATAAACTAATAAATTAGCCTTCTGAGAACATGGTGTCAGATTCATCATTCCTGTCTTTGTCAGGGCATTTCCCAGCAAATACAAAACTGGACAACATTTTTTTCATAAAGAGTATGACAAAAAGTAGAGAACACAGACTTTCTTATCTCTGCTATACATTTACTTACCCTTCTCTGAGGAGAGAAGCTCTGTGTAGGTTTAGATATAGACTATCTCGCACAAGCCAGTAAAGAAAACCATAGGTGAGATCCAAAGTTACACCAACCACCTAAGAAAAAACAGTCCAAATAGCAATTTGAACACATCTTCACTTCTGAGATAAGTACCCTTAGGCATAACAGTTGTCTAGACAGCATCATGGGTCCCTCTTTATTGACAGAAATAGCATTACTACCATGAATGTTTATTCTAACACAAAAAGAGATAGCACTAGAAAATAATCAGGTCCTTGGTGGGCTCCTATTTATAGCAGCTGATGATTTTCCAGATAACATTTTTTTAACACCTGTCACAATGTTCATCCCTGGAATATCTGAGTACCTCAGATATGATGGCAATAGCATATCAAGTGCTTAGTGGAAGTACCTATCAAAATCTCCAGAACACCTCTGGTATTTTAACATTCTTTGTCTGAAACAGGTGGGTGATATCCAGTCTGAAAGTCAGAATCACCTTTTGAAAAAAGCATTTCAGGTCTTTTGTCTTTGTTTTCCAGTTAAAATATTGCATTACTTATGGAAAATAGATGCAAAATCTTAATTCATTTCTTTGATTAAGCAGGAAATTTGAATATTTAAATTGTTGTAAATAATTTATTATTAAATAAAGTGAAGGAGAAAATTAAACAATCTTCCTGTTCATTACTTCAATGTTTTACCTTCCTTTAAGGGAGGTGAAAGATTTGTTGCTTCTTTTTCATAGGTCCTAATATTCAAAATAGAGTTTTCTTGTTTCTACAGTAAACAACAGATTCAACACCATACACAACAGTAATAAAAATCATATCTTTAATAATCTGTTTTGCAAATAAAAAATAATTTGCTTCCATAAGTTAGTCTGCTAAATGTTATCAAGTTTAGTCTATTTTATATCATTAGCACAGCTAACAAGTTGTTTGGGGCCTCTTTGAACATGTTTTCCAGCAGCTCTCAAATTTCTCGTGCAAACACTAGTCATAACTATTCTCTTATAAGCTTAAATTTCCATTATGTACGTAAGTGGAGCAGCCTTTTTTTCCCCAACTCTTCATTAATAAACTGCAGAAGATGATGACAGGAAAGCAAATGCTATATCACTTAGTTGTCTGTTGCTCCTTATGTAATCACATTCTTGACATATTTCTGTTGACATTGTATGTCAGAAAATCAAGGTTTGAATGATTGCTCCTGTAGGTTGTCCTGTTAAAAATATCTCACAGCGTGTATGTGCCCAAGTGTATATTTAGTCAGTCATGCTATATTTTATCCCATTTACCTATTCTCCCTCCCATGCTCCACACTAAACGACATCTTCCTGAATTTATGTTGCTTTTTTGAACCTTTGAGTCCCTCTTTCTTGCCCCATTTTTTTCTGTAGCTATTACATTTTCCTATAGATGTGTCCATCTTCTTTATCCTGACCCCCGTATCATCATTATTAAAAGGCAAATAAATATTTGTACTATTCATTTTCAGGAGTTAGGCAGCAGTTTAACACCTCCTTTCTGTGATGCTTCAAAAACAGGCAAGCACTTCCCAGCTCATGAGAGGTACTAGTTTCTGGGCACAACATGTATTTGTGATGGTGCTATGTAACTGAACACCATGAGATGCAGGATAAACTCAGCTATTTGAAATACTCTTTGACTAAAAATATTGAAACCACACTTAAACGGTCCTGGCCCCACTTCCATATAATGCACTTCGCTTGTCCCCTGTAAAATTACTTTTGTTCTAGTCATACTGTACGGTGTAAATAACTTACTAAGATCTTTGGAAATCTATGCCAGATCCTAAGTTAGAATAAATCAGAAGAGCTCTGCTAAAATCAATCAAGCTCTGCCAATACACACCAGCTGAGCTAAACTGATCAGAAAATAAAATAATTGCCATAGAAGGATTTAGTTCCTGCCAAAGAAATTAGACTTTCAAAGCTCTGCCTTTGTATTTGTTTAGGAAACCTGGCATTTTTACAGTAGGCTCTTCTATTCCTATTCCTAGCATTCAGATGTCAAGCTAAAAGGAAGTACAGCTACAAACTGCTGAAGATCCAGCTGAACAGCAATTCTTTATAAGAAAAACAGATGGTGAATACCAGTAAGAACCACTTACATGGAGAACATTCCTTAACTGTTGGATAACACCAATTAACTATTATATCTGTGCTTTAATACTGAGGTAAGACAAGCTCTTTCCAGGTAAAGAACTTCATTGTGAAAAGAAAATACATATTTTGGCTAGTAACAACTAGCCCAACAATTCCACCAATAAAGAATGTTGTGCTGTCCTTTTTTTTCTGATAGTTTTATTCTGAGATTTATTTTAATAAAGAAACACCTGTCAGCTACAACCGGTCACTTCTCAATCTAGACATTTGTGCTTGGCTTTTTGCCTGTGTGCATCACAGCAGGAGGCTGAGTTCAGAAGTCAGTGCACAGATTAGGGCAGCAGAGAAGCAGGAGAGAGATGTTTGTTTGTAGGAGGTGTGAATTAGTGAATGGTTGAAGGCTGGTATCACTGACATAGAGAAAGGTGCAGAAAAAAAAAATGACAGGACGAGACAAGCAGTCCTACTGCTGCCAAGGTTCCTGAAAGCAAGAACAAGAAATTTGAGGTTAGCACGAGGCGATCCAGAGAAGCAAGTAGAGAACCAAAAGAGGTTAAGGAAGTTGAGGTTTGCCACTTAGAATAAAGTGGAACATGTTGGTCCTTTGCCACAGATCATCCAGAAGATATGTCCAAGACCAAGTGTGCCACTGAGCCTGGACAACATATACCTTCCCATGGAGACAGTCCACACCAGCCAGTTTCCACAAAGAGGTAGGGAGGCTGGTACTGAGAGATAGATTGGTCCTTTACAGCACAGACCTTTCTCTCACATACAAAAGTTTTACAGTTCCTCTGTATGCAGGATTACAAGTATAGCAGGTGGCACACCAGAACCTGCCTGCCTTCTTCCCAAGCCCTCATGGAAGTAAAACACCTGTGAGATTTGTGGGCCTTTCAGAATATTAATTACCTTTCATGGACTAAACCAAGCCTGGCTTTTTTTTTACAAACAGAGAAACACCAGCTTCTTTTCTTTTGGGAAAGGAAAGTTAAATGTTCTGGGGAACAATGCAAAGCTAACTAAGAGAGACAGATCTCTAGAAGTGGAGAGGGTCTTTAATGGACAACCTGGCTTCAGATTAAATGAGAGTACAATGTGTATGACAGGTGGAATAAAAAGAAATTCTGTGTTTTAAATAAAGGAAGAAAGGGAGGGAGGTAGGGAGGAATAAATATGCTAAGACCTTGGCAGATCTTTTAATGAGGAGAATACTCAGCTTCAGAGTTCTCCCATTGTGTAGGCAACACCAAATTCCACCTACCAAGACTGAGGTCAAATCTCACATGGTGGCAAAGGCAGGATGGATTTAGAGAAGCTCACACTGATCTATGAGGAGCCAACAGTGAACCAAGTTTTTAAGAGACTTAATAGGACTTCAGAGAGGGGTGAATGTAGAAGAAAGGCAGCAGAGACATCAGCAGATGTTGTCATTATATTGCAAAGGTTCCATATTGTTGTCTCCTTACTGCAAGAGTTTCATACCTCCTTGATGTTTCTCATAGGCAGCTCCTCTAAGCACTGACTCTTCCTTCTTCTCGCAGCGGCCAACTGACTCCAGTTCCCCTTTTAACCAACCAATCCACTCTTTTATAGCACTCTTCTTCTTATTGGTTACAGCTGTGGCCTGTTAAAGTCAGGCCTGCTCCTAATCTCTAATAATTGGCTCAGCTGCAACTCCTTAGGGGTAAGATTACTTTCTATACTACCTTTATTTTCTTATATTCTATCCCCATAGAAGCAGAGATATGGACATTGTCTGTGCATGCCTCAGAGCATAACAAAGTGTCTCCAGGTAGGAAAAGGGAGCTAATGAGCTCATACTACAGGATCTTTGGTGAGCTATTGGTGGAAACAGCATCTCTATTTTCCCTCTCCTTATTACTTCTGCATGGGACCTGTTTTCCACTCTAATACAGCTAAAACAACAATCCCCCATCCCTTTTTCCCCTCTGTGCTGCCCAGTGTCTTTACCTACTCTTTCAAGAAGCCCCCTTCTCTCTGAGGAGCTGCTCTGCTCAGCACCAACCTCTTCACACCCCTCTGGAGCTCCTCGTGAGCCTGGGGCAAAGCAAGAGTGCCCAAGCTGGGACCAGGCCTCTGTCTGACTTGGGCAAGGGATAAAGAGAGGATGGGGAAGGGAAGGGGTGGACTGGGGAAGGAGAGCCTTGACAATCCTCAGGGTGTAGAACTTGCTGCTCCTGCTACCACATGAGGGACAGGATCAGGCAGGAGGGAGACTGTCAGTGGCATATGTGGCACCCTCACCCGCACTGTGGCAGCAGCAGCAAGCTGTGCCAGGCTGCAGCAGGGGCAGATGCCATTCCCCCTCTCTCTCACCACCACGGGTAAAACCTGTTTCTGTAACAGCACTTCTGCAACCTCAAATGCAACCCTGGCAAGTGCCAAGCATCAAAACTGGTCCTGTGAAGTACTGCAAGCTGGGGATCATCACAAAAGAGGCAGGATGCTATGAAGCTCTGGATGCATATTTTGATGCAAGCCAGAAGTGACCATTAGACTGAAATCATTTGGAAAAAAAGAACCTTTCACATGTGGGAAGGAGCAGCATTACACCACAATTTTGACAGCTATAAACACTGGCTATATTCAAGAGATCTAAATACTAAAACACACACCACCCCTCCACCCCATATCTCACAAAAAGAAAGAAAAGTAAAAATTCAATCACCTGTTTACCAGAAAACTGTGGCTGCTCTTGTAGCATGAAGTACTCCTCTCCATTCAATCTTGTGCTCTCCACTGAATACATCGTGGCCCAGTACAAATAGCCATTTACTGAATCCACAACTAGATCCTTCACTGGGAACACAACATGAGCTACAACATCTATATGGCCTCCCCACAGTGATTTTCTGTAGATCTAGGGACAAAATAATTGACTTTAGCATCACATCTAAATCATCAGTTATGATCAGCTTAGTGTACATTAGTGACTTTTCCACAGCTGTTTATCAAAAGACTGTGCAAGCCTTCAGCTTTCAAAGCCTAAACCTTTTGCATTCAAAGTAAAAGGATGAAGAATAATGCAAAATTATTAGTTCATTTTTGCCAGAAAGTAACAAAAGAAAAAAGCTGAAATAGCTTTTTCCCTTCGCTTTCCCAGTTTTGGCAGCCTTCTGTCTGACAGAACTTCTCACCCACTTCATATTCACTATTCACAAGTGTAAATGAGGGTGCAAGGCAGTGTGAAATCTGGCCTCCTAGCTCCAGTTTTTAAAACAGCTTCTGACTTTGCACTTGCAAGGAATGAAAGGCATAATTTGACAGCGCTGCATAAATTAGCACTACAATTTTGAAGTCAGATACCTTTTAAATAATTCACATGTCAGTGTTCCTGATATGAGAGTGTACAAAGTGCAATTGTAATTATTTTTTAACTGCAGTGATCTGCAAAATATCACAGAGCAGAGGTCAACCTTGAAAATCTCTGTGTAAACAAATAGTGCCAAATTTGATTAAAATAAAGTCCATCTACTTCTTGGCTGAGATCAACAGGGCAGCCTCCATTTTCACTATCTTCATTTATTTTCACAATGTTGAATCCAACAAAACTGTTGATAACAAGTCTGATTTGCCTGTTTTGCACCTGGTGAATTCAGTATCCTGCATTAGTGAATGTTAGTGAATATTTTACCCCAAACTTTTGTATAACTGTAGAAAATCGCTTAAGTAAAGAAAGGCCTCCTTGTTCTACACTATAATAGCAAAGGTCCAAATGTATCTCAGGTTGCAAGAAGTAGGGATTATTTTCCCAAATACTGCCTAAGAGTCTTTACTGTTGACTTAAGGGATTTTTTTCTTTTAAGAAATGCAGCTATACCTACCGTATTTGCTTTGCCAGCCCAATACAAGCATTGACCCAACCAATCAAAGGCCAACATCCTTGCATTTCTGATGTCAGAGACGTAAGTGTTCTCATTGGTACCCTTTCTTTTGTTCAATGTCCAGGTCTGAACTCGGCCCATGGAATTAATCCAATAAAGAGTGTTATTATACCAGTCGAGGTCTTGAAGGAAAAAAATATGTTAAGCATTACACAAACATGTAAATTAAAAAAAAAACTCCATTGTTTTAAAGAATAAAAAGCAGTCATGTGCTTCAGCTTTTTAAAAATCAATATAAATGCACAGTTAGGCTCAGCTAATGTGAAGATAGATGCTTCTTTATAGGAAATAATGTACATGTATTGTACATATATAGCCCTGATTATTATAAATGTATGACATATATTGGGATGCTGGAGACAGACCTATTTAGTTCAGAGGGTTTATTTTAGCTCTTCTGTAACTGTGGTGATGTCAGAAGGGCTTCACTAAGGATTAATTTGACTCATAAAATAGAAGAAAGTGGATGAACCCAAAGTGTTGGACCAGTGAAGCTGCTGTACTGCACTTCACGACATTCAAGTCTAGAGAACTCTTGTCTTTCAGTGCTGTTGGTGAAATTTATGGAGAGCTAACAAATGCCAAAAAGCCCGTAGCAGCAGCGTGCAATTTGTTTAGTATGTACCTGAAACATTTCTTATATGAGGATAGAGGAGTTCTCCTTGCCTGTAGCGATCCAGTCGCTGCTTCCAGAGACCCTCAGGCCCCACAGCCAATATATATGGCTCTTCTTCAGCTACAAAGGAAGAAAACTGCAGTTGTGCACACCAACAAGCAATTTATGTTAGTATTTGTATTTCAATAGCAGTGGTTCCTGTTCCTGGAAAGTTACAAAAGCACCTTTAAAACTGCCCCTGTCCTAAGGAATAAAGGACAAAGAAATACACGAAAATATCATAATTTGAGAAATTCAGAGATTCAGGGCAGCTTCAGATCCAGAACAATAAGGCAATTTGGAATCCTATCAGATGCTGAAAAATCACTGTGATTTTGGACCTGTCCTTACCAAAGTCAGGTAAAAGTCACCCCTAAGCCAGTCCAGCCCCTTAAACTGGAAGTTATTTTCTCCTCAGAATTAGGTTAATTTGGGTGAATGAGGTTTCAAAAAACATTCCAAAGACATAGAAATCTCAGACATTTTGCACACGTCCATTTTCCCTGAATATCTATGCTCAAATCATGGCTTTTCAGCATTTGGTAAGCTGCGCTTTTCCATGAATTGTCATTAATCTTCAGGGCATTGCACAAACCACTTCTTCATATAAAGTTCTTCACAGAGCAATGAAAAGGAATAACACCTCTTTTACTGTATCAAATAATATTTTGATAGAGTATTTGCATTAGAAAAATGTAGATAAGTACCAACGTTGATGCATAAATAATATTTAATATCATTATTCTAGTTTGAAAATCTTACTGCTTTAAATAAAGGCAAATTTACTTATCCTGTATTCTTTAATTCTAAGAAAAACATTTTTGTGCTCCTTACTTTGCAGTCTTTGCCAAAAGAGTGTGCCTCACTAGGTGGAAAGTTTTATACACACTTTGTTCTTCATTTTCCCTGTGTGACAAAGCAATTCTCACCTTGTTCTAAAGTTGTACCTCTAAATGACACTGACCATGGCCCTGCACCAGCAGGAGACACAGCTCTGACTGACACCTCATATGCTGTGAAGCTGGCCAACCCCTTCACTGTAAGCCTTGTGTTAGTAATATTTGAGACAACCCATTCCTCCTCAAATGGGTGCTGAGGCAACACTTTCACATCATAGGTCCAGTTCTGCCACGCAGATAAACCTGTGTGAAGCAAATAATCGTGTGAGAACAGAGTAAATTGCTGTAACTGGTGATACACAGCCTTTGAGAAAGATGTGTCTTGAAGACTCCTTTCAAAAATGCCAATTCCAGTGGAATTAGGAAAGGGACAGATTAAATCCCCTCTAGCCCCATGCTTCAATCCCCCATGAAGAATGACATTAGAACAAAAATTTTCCCTGGCCAGGTGATTTTCTGGTATTCAAAGACACATGCACAGAGTGCATAGCACATAGCACAGTCACTGATCAAAGGTCATTAACATCTCCGCCATCCATTTCCTATGTGATACCAGCACCCAGCATTACTGCTACTCTACAACACACTTAAGATCAAGCTTTGCTTCAAATCCTTGCAGGGGGCATATGAGTTGCCAACACACACTTGTGTTAATTTAGACAATTTAGCTCTTTTACTGGCAAATTATGGGCTAAATTTTTGAAGCAGAGATAATGCCATAACTTCCATCCGTACCTGCTATTGATATTGCTAGAGCCCAAATCAAGAAAAGGGAAACTAGAACATTACTTCTGTAGAAAGAAAGTAAGTGGGCCTTCAGGGATAATCAGCTGAACTTACTGCTTCCAATGGTGTGTTCAGGAGGTTTCCAGCTGATCACGGCTTGGTCCAATCCAAATAGAGCCGTGACAAGACGAGGAGCAGTTGGTAAAGGAAAAGGCTGAGTTGATGGCCCATAGAAAACCAAGTTGCCAATGCCAAAGTACTCTGGGTACACCAAATTGCAGTCCACAATGTACTCATTGAAGCTAGAACTTCCCACTGGAGAGACCTCCTCATGGAAAACTGCCGAGCCATCTGTGACTGTAAATGCGTTACCCTCATAAACGAAGCTCTCCATGTCATTAAATGGCACGTGTGATCGCAGCGTGTGAAACTCTGAACCATCAAGAAAACCTGACACAAAGGCCTGTTCTGTTTTGTTGAAGAAAATGAGTCTCTTAGATTGGAAGTTGATTGTGAAGGTTTTCAGAGCACTGGATCTCACCACTGGTGAAGCTGCAGAGGCAGTGCCAGGAAAGAG